>NC_136910.1:10441294-10678930 GCF_949606895.1 Notothenia rossii
CCAGAATCTCAGTGAAATGTTCTTGATATTAGAGCATTATCTATTTGTGATGCTACTGTGTGTTGTTTACCTGCAGCTTTACAGGTGCGCCCATCAGGCTCTAGGATGTAACCCTCTGAGCAGTAGCACCGGAAGCTTCCTCTCTCGTTGAAGCACTGCTGGCTGCAGAAACCTGGGATCAGACACTCGTCGATGTCTTCGCAGGTCCTGGAGTCGTTGAGAAGCTGAAATCCTGACGGACAGGTGCACTGAGCCCCAAACGGTCCTTGGACACAGCCGTTACTGCAGCCCCCGTTGTTCAGCCCACAGTCATCTTGGTCTAAATGAAATGACAAACACAATATCAAATGCATCTTGTTTGTATAGGATTACTCTTTCCTGAGGCTATATGTGATAACTAATAGGGTTGCACGATTTGGCAAAAATAACAAATTGCGATTGTTTTGACTAATATTGAAAATACAATATGTGGGTGGATTGATAATTTTAGCCTGGACCAAACAAATATATTTAGTTAAGTTTGTAAAACACAATTTGTAGGTCATGATATCTCTGCAGCTCCACAATACATTCAAATGAATACTTTAACATATATTTAGCCTTTACAAATGTTGTTCTTCCTGCCATTTGTATATTGCAAATGATTTCAATGAGTTGTTGAGCCGTCATATATAAGATACTTCAATAACTCACTGCAAATAGGTGACTCATCGGCTCCATTGGGGCAGTCCCTCTGGCCGTTGCACACCTTGTCCAGGTCGATGCACAGCAGGTCCGTGGGGCACTGCCACTGTCCAGAGGGGCAGCTGAATGGAGGGGTGGGGCAGTTCTGCTCATCACTCATGTCCCGGCAGTCGTTGTCGCCGTCACACAACCAGCTTGCTGGGATGCAGATCTTGTTGGTACACTGGAAATAGTTGGGCTTGCAGGTGATAGGGGCGCAGGAGTTGTGTTCGTCAGACGCGTCCTCGCAGTCTGGATGGCCGTCACACTCCCACTCCTTTGGGATGCAGAAACCATCCGTCTGGCACTGGAACTCCTCATCGTGGCAGAGGCCTGGACCTCGGGTGGCTGGAGGAGCAAAATTACTTTAAAAATGAAAGTACTCTCGCTTAGAGTAACGTAAAGACAGAGCGAGATGTTTCAATTGTAATGGTTAGCATTTTAATGTATTCAGGTAAATTATTATTTTCTATCAGATTCAATAATACACGTATTCATATAACTAAAAGAATAAAAGTGTTGCAATCAGCCATAATCACATCACTTATTACAACAATTATTATGTTTGTTTGCTTACGACAGTCTCGCTCGTCAGAATGGTCCCTGCAGTCAAACACTCCGTCACACTGATATCTGGAACTGACGCACTGGTCCCCACTGGCACAGGCAAACTCATGGGAGGCACAGGCGTACTCTTATGGTGGAAAGTAGAAAAATAGTAGGTTAAATATTTTTAAAGCAAAAAACATGAATGTGTATTTCACAACCTAAAATGTGGCTCATTAAGGTGAATTTATTATCAACATAACAAAATAATAAAGATTTAAGTTATAAAGATCCATACCACAGTTTTTCTCATCAGAGCCATCAAGACAATCCTGGTCTCCATCGCACACGTAGGAGTTGAAAATGCAGCGGTGGTCGGGACACAGGAAGTAGTTTGGAAAGCATGTAGTGATGGTCGAATCTGTCAATCAAAGCTCTTTTATTAGACTTTTGTTGCACGAAATGTACAAAAAGTGTTTGGTTTGTTCAGTATCATATGGAGTAATATCATGTTACATTACAGTGACTGACAGTCCCCAAATACTTACTGCAGTTGTGTTCATCCGAGCCGTCGCCGCAGTCGTTCTCACCGTCACACAACCATAGTTTAGAGATACACCTGTTGTTATCGCAGGTAAAGTAGCTGGGGTCACACGTGGTGGGAAGACGAGTGGGACAGTTCGTCTCATCAGAGCCGTCCCCGCAGTCATCCATGCCATCACAGCGCCAACCGGAGTGGATACAGTGCTTGTTGTTGCAGGTGAACGCGTTCGGAGAGCAGGTCGCTCCTGGTAACGATTAATCAGAATCAGAAACAGGTTTATTACCAGGTAGGTTGACACGTACAGTACGAGGAATCTGACTTAATGTCATGGTGCATACATAAAAGTAAAACAAAAATAAAAAAACACAGATAGAACTATTTTAATAAAATATAATAACATTAAAAAATATTTGAAAAAAAAAGATATATAGTCAAATATAGCAGTATTTACATTAAAATAGAATGGAACAAAATATGGAATAACATTCGGCAGTAATAAAAAAAGAAAAATGATGGTTTGCACATTCATTTTGCACACACACTTTTTAAATATGATACATTCACCTGTATCGGTGCAGTTGGCCTCATCAGACTTATCAACACAATCACTAATTCCGTCACAGCGGTAGGAGTTGGGCTTGCAGCGTCCTTCATCACACTCAAAGGCGTGGTCTCCACAGTTGTTATCAGGTGGGGGGACAGAATCGTCTTTGATGCAGTCCCTCTGATTGGCCTGAAGTTTCATGCCATATGGACAGCCACACACTCGACTGTAGGAGGGGGTCGGGAAACAGAAGTGGCTGCAGAGCCCGTTGGCCACCACATTGCAGCGGCTGTTGATAGCTGTAAGGAGGAGGATGAAGAAAGAGTCAGCAGGTCTCTGGATATTAGATCTGGTTTGGTCACAGCACAGCTATCACTCTATCCATGCAGGCACTTAGTATTCTGATTTGAGATAGTGATATATATCAAATGTTCTATTGTTACTTTGTCACTGCCCTTCTTGTTTGCTAACTAGCTTTTAGTCCTGTCCATACACACAGTTAAATAAACCAAGGTTTCCGTGAAGTTCTGGTGCCGGTCAATGTGTCCTGGAAGATTTCAATGTCCCGGACAAAAAGGAGAAGTTCAAGTTAAATATAATATTTAAAACAACAATTGAAAGGCAAGTTATGTAAAGATAACATCATCAAGATGGCTGGCATATAGACTGTTAACACTAGGCTTCCAATATAATCAATTTAACTGGCATGAAAGCATTGTGTGTGTATGCACAACTGAGGGTCCAGCCTTCATTTCTTTTGTATATGATGTTCTTAACCATCCTGCTTCAGTTAGTGCAGGCCCGACCTGTCTAACTATCCCCAGACTCCAATGCTGTGAGAGCTTACCGCTGTGCAGGTCAGCTGTGTAGGCCTTGACGTTCATGATGCCGGTGACTCCTTGTCTGATCATGATGTTTCCTCCTCCATCCCTCTTCCTCATCTCGAATACTCCTCTGGTTCTTACATCAGCTACATACAGGTAGTCTGCAAAATATATATGATTCAGGAATTGAAACCAGTAAAGGTACTTAACAAATGTTTACATTCACAACAAATGACATTTAAGAACAAATAATGAGTGACTTATAACATTATGAGTTCAAATAAGTGCTATATAATTTCCCCCAAAACATGATTTACCCTATTCTAATAACATAATGTCCAAGTCAGTATAAGAACAAAGGTATTACACACACACATCCCTTATGGCAGAATGGAAATATGAAGACATTTTATTTTTCTTATAGTATTGAAAATTGTTATTTTTTGTTACCCTCTGTTCAGCACAGTCTAGGTCAGTTCAGCAATATTTTGACGTTTATATTATATAAGACCTTTGGTTTTATTGTATCAAAGCTGAAGACAAACCTGAATAATGACATATTTAATTTGAATAATAGTATGCATGTGTAATATTAAATTAAATGGGAAGTATGAGGAGAGACTAACAGACTCACCTGAATAGATAGTTAGAGAGTAGGGTTGTGTGATCTGGCCGATATTGGTAAACGTTTGTCTGTCGTATCCTTCGATGCCAATGTGACCAATCTGTTCCAACTGGTAATCCACCCAGTACAGCCGGTCCGTCCTGTTGAAGCCCAATCACAAGGAATCAACCAGCAAATAGGAGGAATACTGATAAATAAAATAAAATGCCTGCGAATAGTTTACTAAAGGTCATTACTGTGCTTACACGTAGTCAACAGAAAGTCCATACGGCCATCCCAGCGTTGTGTTGACCAGAGGAACTGCGTTGCTGCCGTCTGTGAAGCCTTTCATGATGACCGCGGGACGGTACCAGTCAGACCAGAACAAGTAGCTGTGGATCAACGTTTTATTAGACACACAGAGGACAAATCAGTTTAGAGTAAATCAAAAAGAAAATATATACAGTACATAATAAAATCAGTAGGGATGAAACTCATGAATGTCTTATCATCTATTTTCTAGAATAATCAATTGGATCATAAAATAATAACCATACTAGTGGTCAACAAATGATGTCTTAAATGTCTTGTTTTGTCAATCCAAAAAAACAAAGATATTCAGTTTGATATAAAATACAAATATGGAAAGCTAGACATTTCCATATTGGAGTCTGAAAACAGAATGATTTGCCATTTTCGCAAGATCGTTGGTTATTGTTTTTGTCAAACGTCTAATATATCTGTCGATAAATGGTTTCAGCTTAAGAAATCCTTACCTTTGATGTCTTACTATGGATAATACCTGAACTTTGTTGCCTAAAGTATTTATTTTCTGTATTTTTCAGAGGCAAGACAATCCATTTTAATTTCTGAACTTGAATAATACAGTTCATCATAGTGAACAAAATGCATATGGTGGGGGCCCGTTATGTATACTGTACTTTATTCCATTGATATCCCTGCAACGTGAAATTCTCCTCAGAGCCAACCAATCTCTCTCCAGTATTTACACCGGATACGTTTAAGCTCTCACCCAGCACTGGGATGCACTGCGATTCCTTTTGGGTTCCTTAATCCCGTCACAACGTCTCGTCTCGACTTGTCTGCGACTCTGAAGGCCACCACCGACTTGTAAGTGCTCGTGGTCCAAAACAAGACCTTAGAGGTCCAGTCGTAAGCCATGGCGTCAATTATTCCCACTCTGTAACCCGTTAAGATCTGTTGGACTGAGAATGCATAAGGAAAATAAATGGTAAACTCCAACCTGATCTCACAGTGCTGTCGTAACAGAGCATTATAATACATCTGAAAAAGTAACCCACCAGTGCCATTGAGGTTGGACTTATAGACGAGGCCTCTGGACCTGTCGTTGTAGAAAATGGCTTCCTCTTTGCCGTCAAACTCCACAGCTGAGCCAAAGAAAGACGTCCCGAGCCCAGAGAGGGCAGGGCGATGTCCTCCTGCAGGGACAAGTTCAGTGGGATGGCCCGCACCCCCAGAGAGGTGGCCAACAACAGGAAGTCCTTCACCTCTGTTCAAAGAGCAGGTGGCAGCGATTACTAGCAGGAAAAATGCTTTCTAAACATGTTTCCTTTTTTGAACTGTTTGTTTTAAGAAGATCGTTTAGATACAACATATTTGACATGGAAAGATGTGTAATGATCATGCATATTATGCCTTAAATTTGATTCGAACCAACACTTTTGAGATTACTTTGGATAATAATGACGATGGATGGATAACTTGTGTAAGCCAAAGTCAGCATAGCATCACCTTGATAAGCAAACCTTTTGAAAATGCTACCTAAATAAATCAAAAATAATAATACAAAAATATTTCAATTTATAAAATGTGTGTTGATCTCGTAAATTGTATGTGCATTACTTATGAGTAACATCCGAAGGCAGAACATAAGCAAGGATATGAATTGAGTAACAGACGTTAATAAGTATATTTGGCCGTGAAATCAAGGTTAACTCACTATAGCAGGTCCGGCGGTCTGAATGCAGGTCGTAACCATGGCTACACTTGCAGCGAAAGCCCAGACCGTCATTGTCGGAGCGGTGACTCAACACACAAATCTGCTGACAGCCTCCGTTGTGTCGGCCGCAGGGGTTCATCACTGAAGGACAGATGTGGTCGTTTTATGAGAGCAGCACTGTTGTTTTTTTTTTTATAATTATGTAGTATTAATACATAAAGATAACAAATAACATTGAATCTTGTGTTGAACAAAAGGAAATAGAGAGTTGCACATTCTGGTTCATTTTAAAGGTCACCTGTTATGCAAAATCCACTTTTTCATGTCTTATATACGTAACATTTTTTATAAAAACCTGTCTGAAAATTAGCTGATCAGATTTTGTCCACTTTATGATGTCATAACGATTTTTTGGCTTGTGTAACCATTAGCCAATCACCAACCAAGGCAACCCCCCCCCCCCCCCCCCCCCCCGACACCTTATCACCTGAATACAAATATCTCTCAGAGGGGCGTGGGGAGGGGCTCCTTATTTTCATCTACAGTAACAGACAGAGAATCAGCACTTTTGAAACAGGGCTGAAACAGAGGGGATTATGGGATGCTGCAATGATCTGTTTGGTATTTGGAGCCAAACACTTTAGAGACAGGATTTGTATATATCTGAAACAGTGTAATAGGGGACCTTTAAAATAATAGTTTGAATTGTTAAGTAGGAATTCTCGTTATAGGTTGCGTTCATTACCAACGGGTTGCAGGGCAGGGTGTGACACTACAACATGACCAGGGCGCTTAGCGGTGCGATAGAGGAGAGCTGGGTTGCTGCCGTTGAACCGGTTGGCTCTCACCACACCCATCTTGGTCCAATCCGTGAAGAACACGTTGTTTTCAAACACAGCAATTCCAAAAGGATGTGGAGCCTGGGTTGCACCATTTAGTACCATTTTCCTGGGAAACAACATCAAGGAGATCACAGCATGGTCTCAGTGTTTTATTTTGTAACTAAAAGGGACAGTTTATCCCAAAATCAAAGATACATATTTTTATTTTACTTGCAGTGCTATTTGTCAATATAGGTTTTTTATTTTGTGCATGTTGGAGCTATTCGCCTAAGATATGTCTACGTCTACAAGTGGATGTAATCAGGACTTGGTTACTCAAGATAATCAACGTGTCACATGATAATCATCATGTTGTGAGCCTTTTCAAGTAGGAACTATTTTTTCTACAGAAATACGTCCACTCAGCATTGAACAGAGCAGAAGGAAGCTTTACTTATAGACGAGAAGCTCATGTTTATTCATTGGCGGGTATAGTTCAGAAAAAAGAAAATAGTTAAATAGTTCTTACATGAAACTGATTCTCTAGAGTAGCTGGGTCGTCATTTCTTAATAAGGGACATTTCTGTGAGTTTTTCAAATGTTTTTGGTGAATTCAGCACCACAAGGAAAGTACAATGTAGTTCCATCATATTTGAGAGAAAGCAGAAATCTCTGAGCCATCTCTAATACTGTGCAACTCACTAAGCAATCTAGATTGATCAAAAGCACTACGGGAAACAGGAAAAATATGCACTTATGATTTTGGGGTGAAATGTCCCAAGTTCAAGGTGGTGACTGACAACATTTTCTGTGCAACCTTTACCTGTCAAGGCCGCTGTAGGTGACGGTCTCCACCGTGTCAAAGTGGCTGTCGGACCAGTAGACCCTCTGAGTCACGATATCTAAGGTGATTCCTGTTGGAATGCCCAGTCCCTTCTTCACCAGCTCAATACGATTACTGCCGTCCATGAAGGCGCGTTCGAGCTTCATCTGCTCACCGGAAACGCCCATGTCTGTGAAGAACATGTAGCTGCAAACAAAAAGGAATAAAGAAGTATAAATCAAGTGAAGTGGGTACAAAAACTCTTGGTAAAATAAAAATGATGGAGTTCTTAAAAGAGATCTCTTGTAAAGTAGCCACTGCTTTACTTCTTGTATTTGACCGTAAATAACTAAGATTAAATAATAAGGAAACATGTCATCCCAGACAAATGACAGACACAGTGTTGGACCAATATTTACACACTCCAATATTTAAGTTTCACTCAATCTAAGAAAAAGAAATAATGACATAAATGACATGCTTTGTTAGATAGCATTGCGTTATCTTACTAAAACCAGTTGTTATTAACATGCAGCTCATGAAATCATGTCTGATATGGTTTGCCATGCATGCCGTTCTCAACAGCTTTGGTAACAGCTTTTAAATACTAAAGCACTTAAACACACCCCACTGTGGGGTCCAGGACCAGGCCGTGAGGAGTCTGCAGGTTTTCAGCCACCAGTGTGACCCGATTCCCTCCATCAAAGTCGCACATGTCGATACGCTCCATCATGGCCTCTAGGACGTAGAGTTTGAAGTTGATCCAGTCCACGGCGAGGTTCTGCACATTCTGGACTGCAGCAGTCAGAACCTCCTTAATGTTCCCCCCATTGTAGTTCGCAGAGTACACCTGGCAAAAGCATGATTTAATGTTTTAAGATGAGGGGCTTTTGTTGACATGAAAATCATTTTGGGCCCCCAGAGTTTTGCAGTGTAGCTGTTTTGCAATCAATCACACAAAAGAAGGTGTAAAGAAATTGAGGGGAAAATGCACTGACAGACAATAATCCAGATTGACAGACCTTTTGGGTGTTTGTATCACTCCAGAAGACTGTGTCGCTGTGCCAGTGATATGCCACACCTACAGCATAACCTTTGCCCTGGGACGGCACCAGAGTTCTGACAAAGCGTCCATGTATATCCGCCATCATCACATCACCCCCGTTGGTGAAAATGAGCTGTGGCAATCCAGCTGAAGAAAAATGCAAAAAATACCTCAGCAGCTAATTCGTTTTCATCAAGTCCTCTTAGATATTTGATATGATTTTACAAAATATACATTTAAGTATTGTCTCCTCAACTATGACATATGGAGCTTTAAAACAGCCCACAGATTATGTTCCAGCAGACACACATCGTATGAAGCTACTCTTTGACTCTCTGTACCTGACACATTGGCTTTGCACATGTGACCCTGCTCCAAGAAGTATCCATCAGCACAGCTACAGTGGTGTGTTCCAGGACGATCTTCACACAGCTGGTCACAGATCCCCCAGATTTGACAGTCATTATAGTCTGGGGCAATAAAACAACCATTTTAGGAATTAGGGTGAGATATATACCAGAAATCTGCAACCTGAGTATCGTTAAATTAGACATCTCTAAGGTTAAAATTACGAAAGCTCTGTCCTAAGTTCATCAAAACAAGCTGACATTTTACAATTAAGGTGTAGTATATGTCGTAAACTAAACTAAAAACATATATCAGAATATGATATGCAACAATGTGAGGAGATCTGAGGAATTAACCAAAACAAATCCATCTCCATCAATCACCTCAAGTGCTCTATTGTTACAGTACAGTATGTTTAATGAATATATCATTTGTTTACAACAACAAAAAACGATATATGGCACACACCTACACAGGAACGGCTGTCGTTGGCTACAGTGAAACCATCAGGGCAGTAGCAGGCCCCCCCCTGAGGAGATGGGTGGCACAGGTACTCACAACTCAAGGCAGAGCATTGGTCCAGGCCTGTAAGCAAAATACATAAAAATCAACATAACGGTTGAATCTAGGTTGCAAATGAAGTTTTAATTTGGGATGCTGATCTATGCAGCGTTATCTTCAAGAGCATCATTATCAGTTTTGTGATCAGCATTATAGCCACCATTAACTGAGTCTGGAGGCCCAAATGACCTGAAAAAAAAGTTAATCTTAAACCAGGTGAGTGTGAAGGCAGCGATAAGGAAGGCTAAAGCATCCTATCAGCTGACTTCTGAGAATCATTTATGAGTATGAAGCCTAAAACCCGTATTAAAGTGTTGCAAATGTCAGATGTTTTACATGTGACTAGATGTCTGCCATTGGCTAAACAGTAATTCAGAGTAATTTTGGTCAGGGTTTTTTCACTGTCCTCATAAAGACAAGTACAAATAAGCAAACAAAGCAAGTTTTCTGAGGTTTACTGTGGGATGTTTAGGTTGTTATGTTAAACACATGTTAATCATTAATGACTTACTGCAGGTTTGCTGTGCTGTGGCGTTGGTCTCATCGGTTCCTCCAGGACAGTCAGGTTTTTCGTCACACACTTTGCCCACTGGTATACACAATGTCGAGCCCGGGCATCCCCACTCGCCAGGGTAACAGGATCGAGAGTTACTATCTAAAAAACAGAAACATATGTGATTAAAATATAAACTGTAAATGTTTTTCTTTCTTCCTCAACCTTTTTTTTTTTTATGTTAAAAGCAATTTTCTATTCGATCAATTTGAACTTACCATGAATAGGCTAGTCTTGTCATGTTTTAATTCTTCTCATAACATGTTTTTTAAATGTAATCTTCCAGTATTCAGTTCAAGTAATCATTTGTCCTTTCTTTCTCATAGTGTTTTATTCATTGTTGAATGACACTCCTCAGCAATACCTATATATGGTTATTAACTGAATTTCTAGTTCATACTCTTAGTCCATCTGTAAGAAAAATGGGTTCTTACCACATCCTCTCTCATCACTGAAGTCCCCACAGTCGTTGAACTCGTCACACACCCAGCGCTGAGGAATACAGCGGCCACTCGAACATGTGAACTCACCGCCACTACAGCTCTGGTACGCTTAAGAAAACAGAGAGAAATAACAGATCTTTAACTCATCTTTACATACCTAAAACAACTCAAAACAGGGGCCTATCATACTTTAATTTCACAATTATATCGTATATGTTGTATAGCTCTACAATGCATATCGAAATGCTGTTTAGAATTAGACCAGTAAGCAAATACTGAATTTAATTTAGTTAAATTTCTCACTTTTTAGTTAAACGAAAAGGATGGTCTTTTAACAGCAACTACACACCATTACCACGTATTACAATTTAAGGTGACACTAAAATCCTACGGAGACACTTCCTTCCTTACCACAGCCTTGCTCATCGCTGTTGTCCCCGCAGTCATCCCAGTGGTCACAGACAAACGGACGAGGGATACAGTAGCCGTTTGCACACTCATACTGGTGGATGGGACAGTGCTGTGTCGCTGGAAATTTAACAAATACACTGATTTTAGTAGTGAGTGGTTAAGCAATTGAAGTCAAACATCTCTACCTAAACTTAAGGCAGAGGTGGAAGAAGTACTCAGAATGTAAAGTATGCAGAATAAATATTTGCTGTTTTCCCTGAATTATGTTATTCTACAACACTATATTAGGTTGTTTTTAAAACTAAGTAATCAATACAGAGAGGAGCATTTTTATATATTTTATTGGGGAGCCAATTCACTCACCATTTACCTTGTTAAATAAATAAATATATGTATAGTACAGTACTGCATCGTATCAAATATCATATGAGTGTTAAAGGATTGTAGTGGAGTAAAAAGTACAATATTTTCCTCCAGGAGGTGATGGAGTAGAAGTATATGTAGCATACAATAAAATTACTGAAGTACAAATATGTCAAAATAGTACTTAAGTACATGTACTTTGCAACATTTCCCACAACTGAACTGACTAAAGGGAAACCTAAAAGCTAATCAAAGGTTGAACAAGTTTAGCTTTATTAGAGCTAATAAACGTTAGCAACGTCACCTGTAACGTAAGTTAACGTAGATGAAAACGAGAGTAATAGCTACATAATTGCTCAATTTTAGAAAATGAATAAGCATTAGATGAAAGAATTTCACATTGAACAGTTTAACATAACGTTACATTGAGATATAGCATATTCCAACGCAAGTTTGTGCCCCTCATTGTTAATGACAAACTTCTTCAAACACTTCTGTCAGTCATAGAGCTAATGTTTGAAAAAAATCGTTTGACAACACTTACGGCAGTCTTAGATGTATTCCCGGAATTTTAATATTCCTTTTCTATTCAGCTGGGATATTAAATTACTTCGCTGCTTAATAATTAAGAGCTATTTGAACCTTTCATTTATTGCGACATATTATCTAGCTCAATCAAAACAAAGATGGCGGCCGGAAGTAACTGCCTACTTCCTGTAATGTAGCCTACAGTACACTCCACAAGACATTTGTGAATCAATTGTTAAATTAATTATGGTAGAAAATAAGATAAATAGGTAGGCTATACAGTATTATAACAAATATTTTTATTTTTAACATCATCTTTTTTATGAGCAAGTCACCTCCATTGAAAAATCTGTGTTTGGCTGTGGTCCAAATTACAACCAATTTAACTCTATTAATAACACTATGATTAATTCCCACAGGTTCTATGGTCCGGCTGGTCATTTATTTTGAAGCAGGCATATTTTTGTTATCCTATTAAACAATAACATTAGGCTACAACATCTCTCCACAATGTTTAACATATAATCTAAAACAAATACTTTGCATAACAAGTCCTTTTCTTTTTAAATGTAATTAAATGCCCCAAAACATTTTTTAGAGGTAAGCCTACAAAACAGAACATATATCTTATCATTTAAATGTGGGGCTTTGCGATACGTCTCAGCTACTCACTGCAGTTGAATTCATCAGAGCCATCTCTACAGTCCTGCAGCCCATTGCAGTGCTGAGTGTTGTTGTAACAGGCCCCATTGGCACACGTCTTCTCAGTACAAGGGGGATAGTCTGCAAAAAAACCTCGTTTTATTATTTTCATAAAAGGGATTTTAAATTCGCTCAATGCTGCAAATAAAATGATTCCTATCAAAGTATTAAGAACATATAAAGGTACCTGCAAATATCTGATATGATATTAATGTACAGTGTTGAAAGTCTTACTGCAGTTGTTCTCATCAGAGTTGTCCACGCAGTCCTTTACGTGGTCACATCTGTATTTGCTGGGGACACACTGGCCCTCCTGGCAGGTGAACTGGTCCGGGCTGCAGGTCTGCCCACCTGAACCCAGAGCATTTGAGATGGTTTGGTTGCTAAATGCTTTGTAACAGGGAAATTACTACTCGCAATGTATAGAATGACAACATGCTTAGGATAGAATGTAATTAAAGGTATTTTTTGTTTGTCCAGAATATCTTTGTCACTGACATGGAGAGCAATGAACACAAATATTGGAAAAATGAAATCAGAAACATACATTTTTTTATTACCAAACTACTAATAGGAATGTTGGGACAATATGTTTCTCTTTCATCATTTGAATTATATAAATGATTAGATGCTGTATTTTGAGCCAATGTTCATGTGATTTGTTATTTTATTGTGTCAGTTTCTCATTCTAAATAACGGTACATCAACAATCACTCTGCATACCACAAGTTCTTTGTTCATCTGATCCATCAATACAATCTTCCTCTCCGTCGCAGACAAATCCCGAAGAGATGCATTCACCGCTTGTTACACACTTAAACTCCTGCGAGGTGCATGATGGAGGTGCTGCCACAAAGAAGAAAAACATTGAAGAGTTTAAACTTAAAGAATAGGGCTGTTTTCAATCATAGTTTTAAGTTTATGTACAGCTCCTTTTCTTTCTCATTCTTTTTTTTCTGGCAAACTTTATTTACCCAGTTAACAGATAATTATAAATCATTGAAACTCACGACAGTTCAGCTCATCTGAGTCATCTGCACAGTCTTTAGTCCCATCACACCTCCAAGCTTTGTTGATGCATTGTCCAGAAGTGCATTGAAACTCTCCACTGCCACAACTTCCTGCAGAGAACACATACAAAGACAGATCTATGAAGTTAAAACATCAGCCATCAGTCATCTTTTTATGATTATGGTGTGGGCTTGACCTTCATGATTCGGGTTAAAGAGATCATTTACACATTTAATACAGTTTATTTAGTGTTCAGTGACAAATGAGTTACCGTGTTTATGACAGCTGTATCCACACTCTGTATGCAACTTTTGAACCTTAAAACATGTGATTCTACAATTAAAAGATGGTCAATTCTTCACCATGAATGAACAGCAGACCACATGACCCTGGAGTAAAAGGCAATCCTTTCAAATGGATAAATGATGTCTGAATTAGCACAGAGAAGTGTGCATTGTATAACTTCAGAATTCACTGTTCAGTATTTTATGAAATGTAGAATAAGGTGACAAAAACTCAAGAAATGGTATTTGTATTGGAAAAATATAGAACTCCTAAAGCTTCGCATGAATACATTACCTTTTATTATTTTAGGGTTAGGGTTGAAGGGTGACATGTTATCATCATGTGTATGTTTTAATTATTTTAAAACAGCTATAATTCTCACAATTGTTATACATGCAATCATTTCTTAGGGTGTTAAACTACTCTCATTTAATTAAAGCAAGAGGAAATCCCTTCAAACTCAATATTTCTCTATCCATCTAATTAGCTTTTACATATTTGTGATTACTAGAAAACATATTTTTCGAAAAATCAAGATTATACACTTACCTTGAGCAAGATGAATTCCTTGGGACAGCAGGAGGAGAAACAGAAGATGAAGCCCTTTTAGGTCCATGATTTAATGTTGCTGTTAGTTTGATAAAGTGCGTACACTCATGCTACATCTGCCTCTGTTTATAAGCCAGGGGAAGATACTGCCTTTGACACTGAGATGTATGACCCTGAGCAACCAGCAGACCAATACTGTGACACGGAGTAATACAGCTTTTTATGGCTCGCTACTTTACATAAACTTCATCTAAGATTAACTTTTACCTATTGCTATGTTGTCTACATCAGCAAGAAAAAGCCACCACTTATTTTTGTATGACACTGCGGCAGGAAGTAACAATCTCTGGGGATGAAATCAGAGTTAAGCCATATAGTTCCTGAGTACAGTTATCACGAGTGCCTTTCATCCGTTTTTTAAGATTAAAAAAAAGGACCTTTAAGAACACGATATGCTTTTGTATGTTTTTTGGTTGAAAGCATGCTATGATGTGCATCTTTTTTTTAACGTCTTCAAAATTGCACTGTTGAGGAGCCTGCGATCTAAGTTGTTCGTGCATTACATAATTGCACCATAGTTTTGTATGACATGTTATGACAATAAACGTTTGAATCTTGAATCTGTGACACATGTTTAAGGCATTGCAACCACAACGTTCCTTCCTGCAATAAATATGGTTGGTAAACCAAAGTTATTGTATACAGTGAAAGGGGTGCATGGTGTTCAATAGCAGTGCTTATGAAATGACTACTACTTCTTACTACTTACGTTAATTTATGCACAGGTCTTTGAAATCCACCCTGCTGGGAAACAATCAAACGTATTATCATGATCATTTCACGGAGCAGCGTGTTGCATGTTAATATAATTTTTTTTTCCATTATTGAGAAATGATCGTAGCTTCTACTGTAACCATTTCACAGTACATGTGCTTTATTGGTTTGAAGCAGAAAAGGAACATTACTTTGTGACAGAAACAAGAACAGTTTAGTGGAATTGGATTTTTTGTCCCTGTTGCATTTATCCTCTTCAGTAGTATGAGACAAAAACGGTAATACAGCTACACTGAGAGCTAAATAATATTGTTCTGGCTGGAAGTGTTATACCAACAAATGAACGGATCAGATGTTAACATGAATGATGTATCCCTTACAAACAAGTGTACCATTGCGAATTGGATATCATGTGTTTTTTCTGATTCATACACCTGCTGTGCTTGTAGAAATTGTTCAACTGCATTTATTACAATGCTTTTAAAGCTGACACATGCACATACGTCATTAAAACTGTATGTCTACAAGGATTTTTAAAGGGTGAATTTGTTTCAAACAATAGTAACCTAGGAAAGGTTAATCAGCAAAGCACAATAGTGTACTTTGAGGACATTTCAGTGATTTAATTAATCAAAAATATATTTGGACTGTTATGGAGTGTTAACCCCGTCTTCATCACTGCTTGTGTTGGTTAAACTTTGGCGCCTTCCAGTGGCAGTACAAACAAATACACACTGCAACCACCTCTACATATTTGATTTCACAAAAGCCGTTAAAAAACATCATCATTTTTATAAAACTTATTATAGGTTGCTTAATATTTAAGATGTCTTATAGTTAAGTTAACTATTTAAATAAACCATTAATATCATAAGCAGTGTAAATGTCATTATTTTGTGTGTGTTTAATGTAATGTCAATTTTTTATTGTTGAAATTAGGTATATTTCCTAAGGATAATATGAGTGACAAAAAAAAACAACTGAATAAGTATAAGTATTGTTGTTTTTATTTTTCCATGTTCAATACAGCTTGGTATCAAGAAATTGGTTGGAAATAAAACAAAATATGCTCATAGCTGTACAAAATAATACATCAAACTGTTTCAATGTAGTAAACATTTTACCCAAATTATACTGAAATATATAGGGAGGCATCTGACATGCCCTAATTTAGGAATAACTCATTAAATGGTATGCAAACAAAGGAAATCCGTCTCCTTCACAACAGCTGAGTTAAACAGAAAGATAATTCTCATGATAAACAACACATTTCACATACAAAACGATTACCTGTAAATTCATGTTATGTGACGACCCTCACATAACATAATCATTTATTTATAATAATATATCGAACAGCTCCTCGTTTGAGGATTTACAAATGTAAAATCGTTAAAGAGTAATATCTTAATTGTATCTCATATTCAGAGCTTTGACAAAGATTAAAGAAAGAGACACATTATTTATAACAGCTTATAATTAGTAAGAATAGAGTTTACACTTTTTTTGCACATTTTTCCAGCTATTGCACAGGACCTGGTGGTGTTTAGGAATAAAGTTATTTGTAGGGGAAAAAACAAAAAAAGGAGAATGTTGAGGTGTTCCTGACCCAGTTTCTGATCTGGCTAAATGTCAATGAAGGATTTGTTAACCATCTTCTCCTGTCTTAGTGCATGTAAGAGCTGCCGTTGCCTTGGCTCTGAGAGTATGCGCTGCTCTGAGCGTACGGGTTGTTCTGAGGTCGACTCTGGGAATACGAGTTGTTCTGAGGTTGACTCTGGGAATACGAGTTGTTCTGAGGTCGACTCTGATCGTACGGGATGTTCTGCGGGCGAGCGTAGAGGCTGCTCTGTCGAGACGGAGCATGGTCCTCATTGTCCTCGTAGAACCGCTAAAATGGAAAGATCATTTTTAGATTCAATTATTTAAAAAACCAATATATTACGTTTATCTTAACCTGATAAATGTTTTCTCTTCTGCTCAGCATTTTTTCTTTTTCTGTTGGTCTGTTCTCCTTTTTTTTCTTCTTTTTTTTTACAAAGGACATCTTACAAGATATAGAATATATGGGGGACCCTATGGGGGATATATGTCCCATGTCCAATTATATCTACAGCCTCAATATTTTTGAAATAACAAAAAATTTACGTTTTGAAACTATATTAAACCTGTGTTCTAACAGATTATCTGTGTTTTTTTCATTACCGCCTCATTTTATTCCATATTTTTATTCCATTCTATTTCTATGTACTGCAATATTTTACTATATTTTTGAATTATTTTCTAATATTTTGTAATGTTAATTTATATGTATGCACCAGGACATCAAGTCAAATTCCTTGTACGTGTAAACCTGCCTGGTAATAAACCTGATTCTGATTATTTCAGTAAAGTAAGTGTAGAAAGTAACACATAATTTTTACTATAGATTTTGTCATGAAAAATACGAGCTTATCCTCTGAACAAAAACAACACATTTTAATTTTTGAAGAAACTTGATCATTTAAATGAATGGATCTCAACACTTTTCCAGACCTCTTTGCTTTAAGGACACTCTTTCCATTTTATATTCCTAACTATTTACAAACTACCGTCCAACTTCTGTCCTCTGTCTTTCACACAGAGTCATGCTCACCGAGTTCCTCCCAGCAGGGATCAGGTTCTGCCGGCTGCTGCTCGGAGTCATCTCCAGGTTGTTCCTGCTGTCCCAGCTGCTGGTGGTCGTGGCCCGTGGGATCCTAGGCATCCCAGCATTGCCAAAGGCTGACTGGCCGTTACCTAGCCCATTAGCCGGGGCTACGTGGCTGTGGGCTCCCAATGGCGCCTTGACAGGAAGTTGGCTAGCATAAGAGTTCCTAGTGTCTGCTTTTTTGCTCTCTTTGGAGCTCTTTTTGATTGGGGACCTAAAAAGAGTACATACAATTACAATCAACTTTAGCTTTATCTGTCTTGTCTGCACTATAGACTTCATTGTATTAATAGATAGATTATTC
Organism: Notothenia rossii; assembly: GCF_949606895.1. Taxonomy (NCBI): domain Eukaryota; kingdom Metazoa; phylum Chordata; class Actinopteri; order Perciformes; family Nototheniidae; genus Notothenia; species Notothenia rossii. The sequence goes on from NC_136910.1 coordinate 10,459,271, forward strand.
TACAACTCCATCTGTTGCCAAATGTGTGAGGCATTAAGAAAATGTCAGGTTAAATGCAGCTTTGTCACAATAAAAAAGGCTCATAATCAATACGATGGGTGGGAGATTGAGAGATAAACATGGCTAAAACATGACAGAGTCAACAATGAATGACTAAAAGTTGGCAGGTGAATAGATGTGGGGCTCACCTGACTGCCTCTACAATCAGAACAATAAGCGTGATGATCAGCAGTGCCCCGAGCACAGAGCCAACGATTACCAGCGACAGCTTCCATGCTAACAAACACAATGACAAGGACATTTACAACAAGGCTATTGACATTTTTTACAACTTTTGACATACAAGTGTTTTAAAATGAAGATACAACAAAGTCATAATGGACCCCTACTTTTCTTTACATCAAGGTCTGTTCACAGGTCTCATGTAAAAGTTATAAAGCCTTTTGTAAAATCTGATAAATGTGTCTTTTTAAAAAAAGATTAAATGAGATGTCATCCATTTCGTATACATTTTATAGGTTATTGATTTCTTCTGTGTCATAATAAATATTTTTGATAATGTATTCTTTTGTCGCTGTCGTTTCGTCTTAATGGTCAAACAGATACTGTGTATACTCACACTCGGCGCAGTTAAAACCAGAATAACCAAATGAACAACTGAAAGACAAGAACAAATAGTCATTTATAATTTCATTTGAAACCAAGTCCTTTGTATGAGTTGTATATATTTTTTTAAATATGATATGTCATTTCAACCTTACCTTTCACAGGCATCGGATCCAACACGTTTTTCACCACTGGGACATGCTGTTAAGATAGAAAAGTTTCAGGTAGTGTCGTTTAGTTAAACAAAGGCTAGTATGTAACACACACACACACACACACACACACACACACACACACACACACACACACACACACACACACACACACACACACACACACACACACACACACACACACACACACACACACACACACACACACACACACACACACACACACACACACACACACACACACACACACACACACAATCAATCTGTATGTTTCTACCACACTAAATGCCCTTACCAATGCATATCCTGTCACTGTAGGTGGTTGTAATGTAACCAGTCGAACATTTACAGTTAAAAGTTCCGTCTCCAGATGTGCATGCAGTATTCTGACCACAGGGAGTCTTCGACTCCTCACACAGTTCTCTAGCTTTAAATGGAGAAAAAAGAGTTTACATCTAAATCCCAAAAATACAATGGTACAAAATAAAACTCACTACATAATAAGAAGCATGGTCTGAAATGTACAGCATATTTATAGTTGTATATTATCACTCGCCGGCTAAATTATACTCTGGACACTGTACAAAGATCACCATATACTGTATGTAGAAATACCATGATCGGGTAACCTTGTCAGCTGGGGATTCATAACCAACAAGCACAAATAAGTTTAATATGTAAAAGCAACAAAAAGAGACTCTGCAACAACTAAACTAAACAGATCAAATATTAAAATGTATTTTATGTTCTTTTTGCTTCACGCTGACAGAACAACATTTTATTCCTGAAGGAATCCAAGGCTTCAGGCTTTTTTTAAATTATAGTTTGCTGCATTTGATGTATTATAATAACACTTTTTTTTCAAACTATAATGATTCATTTACATTTAATGATTAAATGAAATGATCACTAAGTGAGTTAAGTTCTTAAGACTAAACAGCATTATATGGTTATACAAATGCATACAGCTTTTTGAAAGAACAAAACCCCTCTTCAATTACATTCTACCTGCAAGTATATCTATTTAGGTTTAAATAATATTTTTGATAAATCTCTCCTTAACACTAGATAAAGAACTGAGGTATACATTTGATAAACTTACCAACGAAATATGAACCTTTCAATAGGCAATCCTTACAAGCCTTCTCTGTCTCCAGTTTATTTGTAACTTGTTCTGTTACGATGACAGCATTTGCCCTGAAGATGATCTGTACATCTGCTCTGAGCGCAGTGACTGCTCTTGACCAAACTTTTGGTGTGAACTGGCTGTATATAGACAAAAATCACATTAGATTATATTATGTATATTATATGATATTTACATTCTGCCTTATTTAAGAGCAACATGGTGTAAATGTAATGTAGGAAGTATGGTTTTAGATTGATAGACAATTAGATGGTTAACACATTGTGACTTACCTGAGCTTCAGCACTATAGATCCAGAGTAACCTGTATCCGATTTAAAAATTCGAGCCAGCTGTGTTTTAGGAAAAAATACCATATTGTTAACCACTTCGTCAAACTTCACTTTGATCGTTGTGTAGCAAAATGCCACATTCATTACAACATGCATCCAGTTTAATACCCAGGTGTAGCACTGGTGATTTTGTGATCTATCACTTATGTCACTGAACTTTACAAACAGGACATTTTGCATCAACATTATTTAATGTGTTTAAAAGAGAAAAAAGGTTTCATTACTCAAAAGGAAAAAAATAAAAGCCACTAAAAAACCAAATATAAGAACGTATTGCTTACCTCGTCAGTGATTTTTTTGGATGCATCAAGAAATTCCACTGAGGTCTTGTCATCCATAGCTTTGTTGTATTTCATTTTAAAAATGTTTAGTTTTCCAGGAAAAACTTTGGCTAAAATAGGAAAACATTGTCTTAGCATAAATGACACACTCCTGTCATAACCATTTAAAAAATAAATTAAAATACTTCTTGCCAAGAGTTAGATAAGAAAATAAAGCCACTTTCTTATCTGTCCAATGAGCGAAAGACTACAGCCTGCAGCTGGTTAGCTTAGCATAAAAGGGAAGCTAGCATAAAATGAATTATTGTCAGGAACACGGTACAAACAGGACTTCTGGATGTCACTGTTCCTGTCGAAAATATAGCCCTGGAAAACCCCAAGTAGTTGCTCATACACTTTTTTTGTGTGAATTCAACAAACAAATTATGACGCATTCATTCTCAGGTGCTTGAAGATGGATTTACCCAGGCTAGCTTTTTTCACGTTGTTCAAGGTGTGGATTTGAGCTAATTAAATCAACCAAATTCTGGCTGTAGCTACATATTTCTATTGTTAAATTTTCTCATCTTACTGAATATTACTTAAGACGTTGAATTGTAGCTCTAAGTATTTCATGAAATGAGTAAGAAGCACTTGTTTCCTAAAGATGCTTATCATGTTGACCAACCTGATACTACTAGACTTCAATGAATCTTAGCTTGAAACAAAAAAAGATGAACACTATACTCTTCATCCCACAGATAGGCCTTACATACAGGCCTACATTTTAATATTAAAAATCATTTAGCCAATTCTTAGCATGGACTGGAACAACGTCATAGAGGACAAATACTCACCACTGTCACAAATTTTGCTGACATTATTGTAGAAATCACCAGCCAAACACAAGCATGCAAAGGTTTGATCGGCACGACGTTCACAGGTGGCCCCAGCGCCACATGGGTTTTCATCACAAGGGTCTAAGGCAAGTCAAAAGAAGATGAAAACAATTCACAGAACAGTACATGATAATCATTTTTGAAACAATGACATCTTGGAAATAGATATGTTTTTTTGACAAGTGACATTACTTGGAAGCACTGTCGTTGTAGGTCCTGCTGTTGTGGTGGTGGCAGGTCCTGCTGTGGTGGCAGGTCCTGCTGTGGTCGCAGGTCCTGCTGTGGTCGGAGTTCCTGCTGTGGTCGGAGTTCCTGCTGTGGTCGGAGTTCCTGCTGTGGTCGGAGTTCCTGCTGTGCTCGGAGTTCCTGCTGTGGTCGGAGTTCCTGCTGTGGTTGGAGTTCCTGCTGTGGTCGGAGTTCCTGCTGTGCTCGGAGTTCCTGCTGTGGTCGGAGTTCCTGCTGTGGTCGGAGTTCCTGCTATGGTCGTACTTTCTACTGTGGTCGTAGTTTCTACTGTGGTCGGAGTTTCTACTGTGGTCGTAGTTCCTGCTGTGGTCGGAGTTCCTGCTATGGTCGTACTTTCTACTGTGGTCGTAGTTTCTACTGTGGTCGGAGTTTCTACTGTGGTCGTAGTTCCTGCTGTGGTCGGAGTTCCTGCTGGGGTTGTATGAGAGAGGTAACCACTATGCTTGACATTGTTTTCTCTTTAATATCAGAGAAATAGACATATTTGTACTGCGGTATGAGCGGATATTAAGATAGAATGAAGGCTTGCGGATAGGAAATTCTCAGTTCAGTTTATTGTTGATCCAAACTAAGAATACATATTTTAATGTGTCACATTTATGGAAGATTTAAGAAAAACACAAAAAAAGAGACATAATTGAAGGGGCCTAAAAATTACGGGTCCAACGTCTAAAGCTCAATCAAAGCTATTAAAACCAGACTGGAGGGTGTATAAGGAAACCCAATAGACTTCCTTGATTGAAATAGAAGGTGACAACAAGGGTCATAAGATAAGGTCAGATTGTCTGAATTAACACAGTAGTTAAATATTTACATTTAATTGCGTTTAAACCAATCCAACATAAACAAAATTGTTGTTAGGCCAAGCTTGAAGGCATTATGAAAAGTGGGCCTTCATTTCTGACTAGCTGTATACCTGGCTTTTCAATTTCGAACAAAACTGATCAATTCTTTTTTTGAGAAAATAGATGCATACATTAGCAATGTTGTTTCGGCCCTCAGTCTATATCATCACTTCCATTTTACCTGAAAGTGTATCAGTTGATCTAGAGCCACGCAATATCTTCTTTGGATCTTCTACTTTCTTATAAAAACCAATTTCAACACAAGATCTTTGATGATTATATTATTGCTCTGGATAACAACTTTTTACATATCCATAAAAAATAGACTGTGAGAAAAAAACAAAATGTTCCTCTGTTATAAAATATACCTTAAATTTCTCCTATTTATTTGCGAGAGGCTAACGACTGATACAAAATAAAAGGTTCAGCCAACTTACCAAGACAGGCCACAACCAGCAAAAGGGCGTAGAGGAGGTTAAATTCTCGAGCCATTGAAAAATAACGCACTGACAAACTTTACCAAGAAAAAGACAGCCAGAGAGGCGGGTGAGTGGACGAGGATTAAGGACTCCAGTGTCCTCCACTGGCAGTTTTAATCATTGGCCACTCCTTTGAGGGCGGCACCGTGTGCCAAAGTACATTTCCCGCCCAGAAAAAAAAGAATTGGAGGTCCCACTTCCCATGTCTCTGTTTGTTTGTTTTTCTTAAAGACCAGAAAGTGAGTCAGATCTTTGAGACATATATCTATAGCCATCATAAACACAACATATTTAAATTATAGAGAAAAACCAAAGAAGAACAATAGGGCTGGCTTGGCTGTTTGTTTGCCAAATGATCTTTGGGAAGTGTAGCGTGAAAGAGGAACCACTTAATGAATAATCACAAACTGTCTTAAAATGACATAAGAGAACAGGCTAACATGCTCTGTACACAGCAAAGGGCCTGAGTCATGATGTGTTTGGGACAATCCTGACAGTCAAACCTAACATCATTGGCGGGGGCAGCAAATAAGCTTTGTGTTAGGAAAAAAAAACAGTTTTCAACATAAAGTGTTTCACAAGACATCCAAGTTAATAGAGATATCTAAAATGTAACAAATGTGAAACCATTATCTTAAAGAGAGATCAGGTAATATTCCTCAAACATCGTCAACACACAAATCTTCTCATACGCTGCAGTAAATCATAAAAAATGTTTGCAATATAGATAATTAATAATACATTTGTCTATCCAACAGATCATTGCATACAGTTCATTTCTGTTGTTTTCTGCAATTGTGTTTTTGTTTATTTGTGTAAAGATACCAATAAAATGTCTTAAAATTCTTATCTTAGACCTTTTCCTTTAGGAACAGTCATATCTCACACAGCTATGGTCATGTTGTGTATCTCTTATATCATAGCTACTGGATGTTCAGACATAATGTTTAAACATAGTATTTTGTAGCCATATACTGTTCATATTTCTCTAAACTTCTCAGGGAAAGTGGTTTGCTTCTCTTTTGTTTGCAATAACGGTTAATAAAAGCACAGTTTAGGAGAACCAAAAAAAGGAAGCAATGGCCGCCGTCAGTAAGGCGGACAAGATGAAACTGTTGGAATTATAGCATGTTTTTTGTATATAATGAGGAAGCTTTAAAGCAGAGGAGTGTTTAATTACAGGGGTTATAATAAATATATGATATAAAACTAATTACAGTTTATGATGTCACGTATATATTTCCTGGCTCGACAGCTGAAACCATGTGGAAACAGAATTGGAGGATTGACGTCGTCATTTATGACAATTTTCAGCTTCTTTCTTGTTCAAATAGCACGCTCAATTGTACATCTAAGCCTCAGACTTTATAAGTTACTTATAGAGGCCGAAATGAAGTGGTGGGGCAAAGATTACATTCCTTGCCAGTCATTTTATGAATTTATGGCCGTTTCACCAGTCACCATTCACTCCTGGGACAGCTTCTGTAAACATGATTTCTTCACAGCACCATTTTTAACATGAATGTGTCCGACTCCATACAGCGACACAAAAGAAGCTGCACCCATGACGCTAAATGCCATTAAGAACAAATGTCTTAAAATGTTGCTTCAGAAAGTGATTAAATCCAGTTTGAACTGTCTTATCAGAAAGCAAGTGGACAATAAACCAGGGTGGGCCATAGGAAAATGTGACCTTTGATTCAGAGACGTCATAAGATGTGAGATATTGTGAACTTGTTGTTAAACTGTCTACAAAATAAGCATTCTGAGACCTCGATGTGAAAGTTTGAACATTTGGTAAATCAAAGTCTGTTATCAACCTTCCCCTTCACAAGTCTGAAGTTATGTTTTAATATTTTAAAGTTCATTGATATATCTTCTCATCAACACCCATAAAAAGGTTTTATCTCCAAGTTGACTTTGATCCCAGATCTATATCTAAATGAACACACAACTGACTAAAGTCTTATGCCACTCAAGTGTCACCATGGGCGTCAAATGGCTAAAATAGCCTTTAGATAAAAACAGTTTGACCTGTAGGTAAAATTGTTCAAGCCCTTGTTTCCATAGGTGTTGGTTTGTAGATAAAAAAACAACACTTTAGTTATAGTGGGTGTTCCACACTATGAATGATTGTAATACATTTTTTTCATATTTTCAAAACACTAGATTGGAAACTGCGCTTCCCTCACTCTTTAATTAACTTATGACTATATCTAAGTAGTTCATATTTTGGGGAAATATGATAAATATGATAATACAGGCGTTACAATATACTGTGAAATATCATGATACCCAAAGCAAGGGGATATAACACCCATAAAAAGGTTCCTAATTTAAGGAAAACTCAAAGCATCAAGAACACCAGCATATTTTTTATAACGTCTGAGTTAAAAAATGTCACATGATATCAGAACAGTGGGATCTGCATATACCTGCAGTCTTTGGGACATTTAAAATTATATCACTTTATTTGAAAAGCCCCATACACTGTGATGGTGCCTATCCTTGCAAAAATATTGACTGAGTTAATCTTTAAATGAAACCAATATTTGAATTCGATAATATTTTTGGGGTCAATGCAGTATCACAAATATGATATCGCTGTTCGGTACTGTATTGATTGTTTTTCACACCCTTGATAAAAATACGCCTATATCCTTTAATTATAATAAGTTTAGAAACAGACATGACTTGTTTTTAAAATGCATGTCAAACTGTTTAAATACATAAGATCAATTGTCAGGCCTTTGGAGTGGATAGATTATAATATTACAATATATGATATATGATAGGACATTCTCTTTACCCAAAAATCTACATTATCACACCAATGGGATCTACTACTATGTACAAGCTATCCAATAAATCCCATGGCTTTGTTGAACTAGAAGGATTTCATTCTGTATTTCATCCTCACCTACCTCCAGCAGATGGATATTAGTTAAATTGGTTAGTAATTAGGAGTTCATTTCTCCAATAGCGAATTTTTTATATGATGTGCGTGACTTCCACAGTTTATTTTGGATCCGGTAAATGATTAATCCCTGCACATTTAGACATCGACGATATAATTCCCCGGCAGGTTTTATGAACATGTTGCCCTGAGTCAACAGAGGTGCGATGGGGGAGAAGTAACTGCATCTGTGTCTCCTGCTAGCTGTAAGTCCAAAGTCACTCGCAGTTACGGCCATCCTCGACCCCACCCAGCCTGCTGTTCCTGGCAGTGATTAGAGTTAGAACATGACGTTCATGATGGAGGGATATCAGCTATGTAAAAGGTGGCAGTGCCAGTCAAACCCACTGAGACCCTTAACTCTGATCACGAGGCTCCTTCAACAAGAGACTGCTCAGAGAGACTGCTCATCTGCGTTCAAAACAATGACACAAGAGCTATAAACAACAAGACAGGAAGCTAATGATTTGCACACATTCTTTGTACCGTCTGAATATTGTTGGATTTGCTTATCGTTGTTGCTTTATAACCCTTTCGTCAGACTAGGACTCAAATACAGGGTCATTTTGAAAAAGCCCAGAATATCCAGAGATATAAAGTAATTAATTACATTTACTCAAGTACTGTACTGAAGTACAATTTTGCAATACTTCCACTAGTGTATTTCCATGTTATGCTACTTTGTACTTCTACTACACTACAATTCAGAGTGAAATGGTGTACTTTTAGTCCAATACATTTATTAGACACTTTGAATTGCTTTGCAGATTTGGATTAATGATGTGAAATATAATCAACACTTAAATAAGACTTTAGTTCCACCTGGAAAACACAAGCTACCCTGCAGTATACAAAGTCATTCAAACTGGCTGTACTTTTACCTGCTTTGATAAACACAATAATGCATAAATAATTATAATCAAACCATAAAATATATTATTTGCATAATGAGTGCTTTTACTTTTGGTACTTAAGTATATATTGATGCTAATTCTTCTTCTACTTTTACTTGTGTAACATTTTGAATGCAGGACTTTGACTTGTAACAGAGTATTCCTGCACTCTGGTAGTTATACTCTTACTCAAGTACAAGATATGAGTACTTCTACCAACTCTGCTGAAAACTACAGTATGGTTCAAGACAAAAATCTGGTTATCGCAAATAAACTAGTTATGTTCAAGAAACTGTAACATTTAGTTAGGGAAATATCATGGTTAAGCGCTGTGGTATTGGTGTCTATGACCAGTCTATAACGCAATATAAACCATTTGAAACCGCATTGTTGACCTACTAATCCATAAACAACACTATTTATAAAGAATATGATAATTATAAGAGCCACAATACTTCATAACTGCTGGCCACTCACTGACATTTAAGAAGTTAACTTGTGAACTTTATAAAAGTGATTCACAACCAGATTGTGGTGTATTATATCTGCCAATACCCGATACAGTTGAAATATCATTTAAGATTTAATTATAATGTATTAAAACTATGGTAACACTATGATCTTTGCAAGTAATGTGAAACTTTAAAACATGAAGTGTTGCGATGAGTGTTGAAGCATTACTAATCTTTAGTGCTTTTAACAATCATTATAAAATGGAATGGGTCGATTTTTACCAATGTGTCTTTGAAATCGATGTTTGGCTGACACAGATTCAGTAAACAGAGAGGACAGATAACTATAAGTGTCTTCAAACACTACAAAAGGGTTGAAAGTGCTGATCTATTCCAGACAAAAGGCCATAATAACAGACTCCCTTCAGTGTCTGGGGAACAGGTTTCACAGCTGTTAGGGCGAACAGTGTGAACACTAAAGAATCTGGTAACACTACATTCAGCAACTATCAGGAGGCAGCATGTACATTTCAACCACTATAGTATAAATGATCTGATCATGTTTTACCTGCGTTTACGTCTGTCAGGAGCTACTCGGTGGAGAACAGCTCCATCCTCTGGAAGCAGGTCGTGTTTTAAACGATAGAAGGATTCATATTAAAATCACATTAAAAACACATAATCTATTGAAGGATCACATGACTGTCACTCACAGCAGGAGCAAGGTGCATCCAAAGTGAGAATGCAAGTCACTGTTGTTGTTGTTGTTGTTGTTGGCTTCTGTGTTGAAATACAACCTGCAACTGGGAACAAGTGTTCAAAGCAATTATTTCATAAACTGAGGAGAAAACGAGAAGTTTTAGAAACCATATCATCTGAATTACAATGTTTCCTGAAAAAATTTAACTGAAAAACAATCAGAACTAGGGCTGCACGATATATTGTGTTGTGACGATAATCGCGTTATGCGCATGCGCGACATTCACATCGCAGGACGTGCAATTTAAAAAAAATTAAATGTAGGAAGTGCGATATTAAGTAGGCAAATTAACTCAAACACGTCATGTTACAATTCTTTTGCTACTTGCTACAAAAGGAAAAGGTACTTGAGTGAGTGACATGCAGGCTCTGCATGCACAGCTAACCACCAATCACAACCATTCTTGATCAGATCACAGCAGGATAACCGAGCTAGCTCAACTTGTTGCTCTGATAACTTAAGATCCAGAAGTCCATGGCTAAAATCCTTCATCCGGTTAAATATCGTTAAAAAAATACCAATTGTATAGCATTAAAGTTCAAGAAAGGATGGTTTGCGGACAAAAAAAACGGTCTTTTCTTCAATTCCTGTATTTTTTCATATCGCAGGGGAAAAAAATATCGCTATGTCAGTTTTTTTCAATATCGTGCAGCCCTAAGCACAACTTTATATTTATTTCTCTAATTTAATCTGCTGTGTGCTTGTAATGCTTTAAGTGTGTATTTACATTAAACATCACGTTATTATTTAGTTTTTGTTTTGCAATTCCTAATTCTCTTCAGATTTCTATCAAATGTTGTCAGCCATCTTGCTATGTGCTGCTGTCATTGCCAGGAAAAGATGTTTGCTCAAAATCTTTTGTAAAACAGACAAAAATAATACCAATAATTAGAACAAATAAACAATATCAAGTATCATATGAGCTTCTGAGAGACAAACCACACCGTCTTCTTTTTTTGTAACAAAAAGTTTTATTGGCTTCTCTAATCCGTTCATCATCTCAATAACAGGTACAGCCTGGGAAATCATATCACATGGGGTCTAGAACAAATAAGACAAAGGGGATGGGGAGGCCTCTGCTACAACATTTGGTATTGAGGTGAGTCAGAAAAAAAGCCATAGAAAAATGTCTTTATCATGCATACTGGAGAAAAACTCAAAAAAAATGAGAACACACATTTGTAGTGTTTTTGTACATTTCTGTAAACAATATCCTTCTAGAGATCATATCAAAACACATTATGGCAAGTAACAAAAATAAGGGATATAACGAGAAAAATGAATGTTCTATGAGGCATCTAGAATGCAACACTGCTTGGCGTGGATGTTTTTACAGAAAAAGAAAAATACATTTGCATTTTGACGAGTCATTTGCTCTATAATTGTAAACACAGGCAGTGTTAAAATGATTATACAATATGTCGAACCTATACTACAAATATTTCCACTACATACATGAAACGCGTGTCCCTGCTTTCTTGCGCTTTAGTGATATGAGGTATATTTAGGTCAATCGTATCGTCTTTTTTTTCTCTCCGTCTCTCACCCACTCTTTTTTTTTTCTACTTTAGAAAGCATAGTGTTTGTTTGGAGTGAGGTGGCTGGTCAGTCTTTGTTCCCTGTGATCTGAGCAGCTTCAAAGTCTCTTGGCTGTGGAGCTCACAGACATAGGAAAAGGGGAGAAGGGGGGGGGGGGGGGGGGGGGCTCACAGGAAATCAACTAAATTAAATATCAACCCTGGCTGCCGGGATAGAATGGCTTTAGCCACGGAAGACAAAGAAGGCCATTGTTTATTCTTGCGAGTGCATGGCTGCATTTTGGGAAAGGGGAGGGGGGAATAAGTTACCGTTTGTGTTTCTTAACTGTATCATTGAAGCAGTTTCTTGCATCTACTACGACAGTGGGGTTAAAAATATCATTAAGAAAAAGTCGAGGGGGGGAAAAGGAGGTAAGAGGTAATGGGATTACTTGCCAAAAATATCTGCTACTGAGTTCTGTTGTGGCTAGTGGAGAATAAATAAAAAGGGGTTTGGGGTTCCAGCATGTCAGCCCGTCTCTTAAAACACTTAAATACAAAGAGGTACTCTCAAAATATTGTATAACAAAGTTATGGCAAATCTTTTTACAACATCACCCGACAGACCGTAAGAAAAAAAATCCCCCCCTCCCATTCTCTTCTACCCTTGAGAAAAAAAAGCAACAAAATACATTTAGATGCCCATGGTCATGCCTACTCGACCCCTATTCAAACCCGTTAAAATACTCCCTCCCACCCACCCCCCAATCCCATTCACAGTTTTCTCCTCTTAAAATAATATTAATAATCATTAGCATAATAATCACGTATCACATATGCAAATTGAATGGGTTGTTGTTGCTTCCAATGATGATTTGTTTTTTTTTAAAAAGTGCTTGTTTGATTCCATTTACACAAAAAAGGAACAGCAAGAGTGGAGCAGAAAGTGACGACTTCAGCAACAGCACGAGGAAAAGATCTCCGATGATGTTTGAGACGTCCGTAACGGCAATGGGATGAATTTAGTCTAAGCTTCTTGTTTTCTACCGGCCAAAGCAGGCACAACTAGAGAAGTATGCGGTTACACGACATTCATTAACCGACGCCTAAAGCTGACAAGTTACCTTAACGATGCTGTGTGCTGAACTCCACTACAATTCATACTACCTCGTGTACACATGTGGCTCTCAAAAGAAATGTGGATGTCTTCACATTGACACAACAGTACCATAATCTCAACAAAGCTACACGCAGTAGAAACCACACATCATCATGTATTGTAATTTGTTGTTCCGACGAGTAAAAAAGAAACAAAAAATCAAAGCTTTGTAGTCTCAAAGTACACCTGTAAAAACTGTGCTAATTGCATCTCATAATACAAAGTCTTATTACACAAATTTGACTATTTTTCCTGAGTTAATATGTTTCTTGTAACAGACAATATATACTTTTTTTGCAATTTGAATTCTGGGCCTTTCCCTGCCACACATGTTATTATTGAAATTATCAACATTAGCCATTATTACTTTACAATGGTATGATTGGTAAAACACAAGGGTTTCCAAAAAAAAAGAAGCAAGTTTATAGCTACCCTCTAAATGTTTTAAATTACATTTAAATCTACGGTACGTTCATATCAAAATCACTACTCTTAAACAAAAATGAAGCGACTAAATACATAATAAAAATGAGAATATTTTAAAAAATTGCATTTGAGGCCATGAAAGACCCTCCCTGGTCATTTTGTATTAACAATTAATGGCAGTGTTTTTTTAAAAACAAAACTTTACTAGAAGAACAAAATTAGGATGGGTGTGGGGGCTGCGTGGACAGTAACAGGAGCCCCCTGCTGGATTCACCTCGTTTGACCCTTATCTGAAACTTTGGCTTGTCTGGGTTTTTGATCCTGTACTCACTGGCTCGCCGACGTCAGCTAACAAACTGGTATACCCTGAGAATTCTGACACTGGAGTCCGTATTCGGTGGTCCAACTCCACCCCAGGATCGCTGCCGTAGCCCAGAGGGGTCCGCCGCCCTGACTTGAACTGGGAGCCAAAGGCCTGGGCGAAGTTCTCGATCTGGTACATGGTTTCTTTTGGGGTGTTCAGTGGGGACAGGTCCGGGTAGCTGGAGCCGTTGGTGGGTGCAATGCCCACTCCGGACTTGGGCTGCGGCCCCTTGGATCCGTCTGCCGAGGCAGTCAGGTCCTGGGGAGGTAGGTTGAAGGTGCCCGGGGAGTGCTGCTTCTCCAGCTGCTCCGTCAGCTCCTGAGAGGGGGTCAGCTGCTGGTGGCTGGTGGGCTCCAAGCTGAGGTGGTAGCCCGCCTGGGAGGGGGAGCTGACCAGCATCCCGTAGTGGGACTTGGAGGACGTCGACGAGGAGTTTGACGAAGGGGCGACGATGGGAAGCGGGGAGGACACAGAAGGCGGGTAGCCACAGTCCAGCGGAGATGTGGCGTACCCGTGTTTGTCTGAGAAGAGGGGCCCCGTGGGGCTGGAGCTGCTGGACAGGAGAGGGAAGGGCCCCGTTTGGCCAAGGCTGGGGAAGGGCCCGCTGTGGCTGGTGCGCTCCAGGGCCTGCAGGAGGAACTTCGAGTACTCGCTCATCACGGCATGCTTGTCGCCACCGTTGGGAGAGTCATCCTCCAGCTCAGGGGTGACGGGGGCCGCCGGCTGGAGGTCGACGTGGTGCGGGTGGTCCGACAGGTCGAAAGTCACGTCGTGGTGGTGTTGCCCCTCTTGCTTATGGCTATAATGCTCGAGCAGGGTCTGCAGCACCTCGTCTGGAATGCCTGACTTGTCGTGCTTGAGATCCAGAGGCGAGGTGTCCAGCATGGCCAGCGTGGGCTCGGGCCCCAGGGAGCCGTGGATGACGCTGTTGCCCTGGGATGCCATGTGCAGTGAGCCGGCTCCATAGTCATTGTTTACAGCTTGGAGGTAGCGCCGCTTTTTCACAAACTGCATTGCATCATCGTAGTTGCTGCTGGTGGTGGGCCCCTGCTTGTTGAGACCGGGCCCCTGGAGCAGACCCATGTTATCGAGGCCCGAAACCTCCACGTGATCCATAGAGTCGTGCTTCTGCCCCAACCGTTTATGTCCGTCGGCGGTGTCTTCCAGAGCGAGGAGGCCCTTATCCAGAACCTTGCGGCCGGCTTTTTTAAAGACCAATTTAGGAGTACGTCCCTGCATGTTGGGGTCGGAGCCCGACGGGTGCTCCATGTCGAAGTCCTGCATACTCATCGCCCCAGAGGAAGAAGCTGCTGATGCCGAGGCGTTCTTCTTCCTCTTGCCGCCCTCCCCGTTTTTGGACTTGGCCCTCTTGCGTCCGGAGGTGGTTGAGTTTCCCTGAGTGAGTGAATAGCTGCCCTGGCCTAGCTCCGCATCGCTGAGCTCCAGCATGCTCGGGTCCAGGCCCTTCTTTATGGCTTCTCCACAAGTCCGTTTGTGCTTCAGTAACCGGTCTGTTCTTGAGAAAAACTAAAATTGGAAAAAGGAGAACATGGATAAGGAAAAGGGAGGAAAACCAAAACCGTTCAAAAATATTGATCTCAATGACGTTTTTTAACTTCCCCAATCCCATTTGAGACAGGGATTTAAAAGATGGATTTAAGTGTGGAAAGCACAGAAATGAATGTTTTTTAGATTTGCAGGCAAAATGATAATAATGCATGTTCCTGATACACATAATTCAAAAACATATATAAAAGCCAAATTGCAAAAGACATCAACTCAAAGAGAAAACAGCGGTAAGCTCCCTTTCAAACAGACCACAGATAACCTACTTGTTGACATGTATCGCAGCGATATGGCTTCTCGCCACTGTGTGTCCTTTTGTGTCGCTCCATATGGTACTTCTGGATAAAGCGCATGTTACACTGGTCACAGCTAAAAGGCTTCTCTCCTGAAAAAGACAGATGACGGTGGTAGAGTTTGTGTAACTACAACATCGCTTATACAATGTGATTATGCAGATAGGCAACGGGATGTGTTCCAAAAACACAAGACTTTATATCCAAGGGCAGACACTCACCACTGTGGATCTTCTCGTGCCGCTGGAGAAGATATTTCTGGATGAAGCTCATGTTACACTGACTGCACCGGAAAGGCCTCTCACCTGTGCGATCAAGAGTACAACAATCCGCTCACCACATTAATTATCTCCTAGCCCGTCACCCGACCATATGGTCACAATGACAGTTAAAGCTGTGGCGTCTCAAAGACGTATGAGACTCACGTGCTAAACACTTCATATAGATATTTCCTAGAGAAATTGGGTTATATTGTGTATTTAGTGTGACACATAGGATAAAGAACTATACAAAAACAACTTATTTCCCATGTTTAAATTGTGACGCGCCAGTACGCTTGGAAGAAGTAATAAGAAAACAAGGCAATTGATTTCAAATAAACTGAAAAAAAGCTTTCCTCCATATCTTTTATGTGTTTAATTTCTAAGGGCAAAATGAGGTATTCCCAGCAAAGAGGATGACTAAGACTTCCAGAAATACACGAGTCATCATTGAGTCATCCGTGGCTTCCTGGTTTTAGCTATGGCCCCAAGCACTCATGGGGAAGGGGAGATTAGACCGGAGGGTAGTGAAGAGTGTAATTTTATTTTTCCAAGAGTGCTGTTTTTATTTTTGCCTAATTGTGTTTTAGTGCAATCCTGCTAACATAGCTTAGGAGCAGGTAACATGCAAATTGATCACAGGAAGTACATTTAGTACAAGCATAGTTTCATTATAATGTTGTTAGCTCTAATACAGTCTCAACCAGGCGTCTCTTATTGGGAGATCTAATCAGCAATGGTACATAGTGAAAGGAGGAGTCGGCATAGCTGGTTGAATTGAACTTATCAACACAATAGTTTAATATAAATATATAGGATAAGAAGTAAAAGGCACTGGCAAGCAGCGAAAGCCTCTCACCTGTGTGTATGAGCACATGTCTGCGTAAGTGGTAGGAGCTGCGAAAGGCCGCGTTACAGTGCTCACAGATATGTGGTTTTGAGTTGGGGGACATGCAGGCTCCTTCTCCATCCAACATCATGGCCTACAAAGAGAAAACACATCAGAACATGTTAGACACTGAGATATTCTTCAGGCAAATTGCACATTTTGCTGGTGTATTGACAGGGACCACAGATAAGGGATTAACCTTAGCATCGTTGCGTTTCCTTCTTGCCTTGCCTCCCTGCCCGTCCCCGTTGTTCCTTCGCCCTCTTCTACCTGCGGACTCTTTTGGCTCTTTACCCGGTCTTACAGGCATCTGAGGACACACAACAACAACAACAACAGGGTAAGTTCAGTAAATGGCAGAAAAGGGACATACATAGAAAGTTAAAAGGGTGTACAAATTCAAGTTGAACTAGATATCACTAAACAATATTAAGAACCACAACCCCTTCTCACCTGTTCTCCAAGGGACCGGACGTTGCTGAGGCTGAGGTCATGAAGGAGCATATTCTGGTGATTTTGGTGGTGATGGTTGCCGAAAGACATGTCCGGCATGTCATTATTACTTTTCCCCGCGCCCCCTCCAGCACAGTTTACCCCTACTCCTCCACCCCCACTGTAGAGGGGCATGCGGTAATCCAGCTCGCTTAGTCGCTCCTGCTTGATTCCCATACTGTGGAGGAAGCCCCCCGTGTTCAAGTTGCCCTGGTGGTCTGGGGGCGAGTCGCGTTCTTTCTTCAGGATCATCTCCTGAGGAAGCTCGCCCATAACCGACTGGGTGGCGAGCCGCGTAAAGCTGGTGACCGGCGGCAGGTGGCTGAACATAAGCATACCTGGTGCAAAATTGGGATCCATGCCACCATTGCGCAAAAACTCATTGCCTAATTTGTCTTGGATAATACTCATGGTGGAGGTGTTGCTTTGTGCAGGGAAGAAGAAGGGCAATAGGTCTAAAGAAGAATGCAGGAGAAGGGTTTCCTGAAAGAGAGAGAGAGAAGAATCATGTTAATTATTGGTGATTTTAGACATTGATACGTAAAATACAATTACAAATATTTGTCAGGTTTTGTTATTAATTTATATACAAACACCTAATCTCTAAGGCCAATCAACCTAAAGTACTTCTCACTTGTCGTTAGCCTTCAGTATGTGCATGACAATGTTCTCTCAATTTCCCCTGTGGCCCATTAATTACGTAATTGGATTTATTAGGCTTTACGTAAATAGTCGTGAGAAACCTCTGAATTAAAATAAACAGCTCACTTTGTGAAACTGTTAACACAACAGACAAGCGATAAATTGTAAATACTGTTTATACTATATGTTATACATGAATATAAAATATGAAAGCACTGAGTGGACTTTTTCTTTTATCTCAAACCCAGCACTCGACTTTTGGCACAGCTTGAAGGCAACGTTTATATTCTTTTACAATTAGTATGTCGAATACTTTCAAAGAGACCGTACCATCGGAATGGCCCAAATTCCACATCAATCCCCAAATGAAATAATAAATAGGTCAACCATTGTGAAATAACCTAGTGTTCTCTATAACAAACACAAAATAAAGACATTATTAATACACATTTGAATGAAAGATAAATGCACGTGCCTGTGTATTATTGAAATACAGATCTCTGGTTAATAAAAAAACAGAGACACTAAGATTGTGAATTATATGAATGATATATGTTGTGTGAGGGTATAAAGTAAAAAAAACGGTGAAGCTCTATACTTAATAAAATACAAGCTTTGGAACGAAATCGGTTCTATAGAATTAGTTTAATAGTAAATGGAGAAAAGAGCAAAACCCTGCGTCTGAACCCTGTATTGTTCTGCTTGCAGCATTTAGAACCACATGTGTTTTGGAATGTAGCCAAAAATAAAATCTGTGCAAAAGCTTGAACGCCTTCAGACAGACATCCCTATTGTTTTTACACTTTGATGGATACTGAAGCACACCGCTGGCCATGTTTGGTTAATAAACCATCGTGAATAAAAAAGCTGGGGGGCATTGATTTCAATACAGGCACATTACTCGGTCCACTACACTTGTCTAAAACAAACGATATTTAGGTCAAATACAGCTAGACGTAACAGTTAAAATAGGCAGGCTTGATGTGTTACTACGTGTATCGAAAGGAGCACAGAAGACTGGAGTGAGAATGTATTGTTTAGTCTACACTAGCCGACCATTTGGCTCCTCCACACTGAATTCAACAGAAAGCGGATGAGCTTTTGTGATGCATAATAGTTAGCTAGTTAGCATAGCAAGCTAACCGGTTTACCACAATGAGACACAATCAACGCACCTTTACGTCCTCAATCAAAACAATAGGCTAAGACAAACTAAAACCAAAGATCGGCCATTCACGTAAAGTCAAACCAACAATCAAAGTTATGTTGACTCAATCAGCCATGTATGTCTTTGATAAATGTGTATTTTTATCCTATATTATCGATGTAACGCAACGTTTAGCATGTTACCTAGTGTTGCTATCAAGCTAGCTAATGCTAAAACAGGATCCATGATTTGATGCCATTAACGCATATTGGCTATTTAAAAAAAGGTACATATATGAGGGGAAGGATAACACAAACAAAGGCATGAATCAATTCCATAGAAGCAAATACAAAACAGTTGGACATGTACATTTTAACAGCAAGTTTTAGACAAATAAGGTCATCGGTAAAAATTACTCATTCTCCAATTCCCAAGCTTTGATGACGCTCGTGAAATCAAATCTGTCTGGCTTCGAGCAACGCTGGCGCTCTATTTATTGTTAGCTAACTTTAGCTGTAATTGCTCCCGGATAAGCCTTACCAACACATTTAGCTACCAAACACATTCCTCCGCGACTGCTGTACACGTGGACTTGATATCCAGTGCTAAACAAAACTGTATGCTTTGAAGCAGCTGTGTTTATAACAATCAAGCTGCCATGAGCTAGCTAGTTAGCTGCTAGCTTGCCCAGAATGAAAACCCGCATTACGGCCCATGCAACAGAAACAATGATGCTGGCTCTCGGTGCATCTCACCGTCTCACAATTCCGTCGGGTAAAATCTCGACAAAGCTTAAGCATTCACCACAAATAAAATACTATTTCGTTTCCCACTCACCTACACATGACCGCAGTTGGTTAAAACGTGCCTGTATTCTCTCCGTACTCGCCGCTTTGGGGGTTTATTGCCAAAACATTGTTCTCCGGCGGTCGCTGCTTTCGTCCATCTTGTCCTGGCGCGGGGAATTATGGGTGTAGTAGGGACGGGTCGTGAGAGGAGACAGGCTGGCGGAGTCTGCTGAGGGAAGAGAGAGGCTGGACAGCTCAGAGTGTGAACTATAGTAATGTAAACAACTTGGACACATTAACATGAACGCATCATGTAATGTGGAGGGACATGGCGTCGTGCAAGTCTTTATCTTTTTTAATTCAGGATTCAGAAAACGTCCCAAGTAAAACACATATCTCCCAGACATACAGATTGTTAACAGCTGACATGACAGAAAACACCTAAATTAAATGTAATGTAATTATTCAGGAAAGGACACTGGAGGATATAATAAGCCACACACATCAATTTATGGAAATATTTTAATTGGAAGATAAAACAATGTATTGTTCAGGGTTCCTTTTGAAAGATTCAATGTTAGATAAAGGTTCAATATCACTTTAATGTTGAATGAAATATGTGATGAACGGTTGGATGTATATTTGGGAATGTGCAGTACTGAAAGGATTTTGGCAAAATATAAAAGAGGAGAACATATGATGAAAATATCTTTCACAATGGATCCTTTGTTGTCTATACAAAGAGTAACATTTACTTTGTTGCAATAATTGTCAGGTTTATATAATAAACATGTCATTTAGGTATATATACGGTACTTAAATGATAATCTTTTCTTTTTTTCGATTTTCAAGTAAGGCAAAAAGACATAAATCAAGATTCAATTTGAAAATGTAGATGAAAAAAGCTAGAAAACCATAGGTAAATAAATACTATTAACACATACATTAAAAACAGAGAGCAAAAGTAAATTCATTAAATCAATTAAGTAAAGGACATTTCCATTCATAATTAAATAATAACACCTCATAAGAATATGGATGCTGATAAATAAAAAATGCCAATGCAAACTGCCACAAATGTTGAACTGTGTTAACAAATGAGACTGTATTGTTTTTTATGTGTATGATTCCGATAGCACGATCTTCACAGTGAATTGGTTTATTTCGATATTGATTAATGACTAATTTCATTAGGGAATTGGCTCCACGATAGTATTGATCAGTTCAGGGGTAATCTGCACAATGAGAAAAACCCTGTTTCAAAATGTAATTATAAAATCACATTTGTTTTGTTTGTGTTGTCTCCACAAAGTGAATGTTCATGAATAACTGATGATGAGGGTGAACAGGGCTCATATTTTGACCTTGTTCTGTTGTCTTCCTTAGATTGAATAGAACATGTTGTGTTGTTGTGTGATGCATTATGAGTGTGTCCTTTTCCTTTATTGTTCAGGCACTACATTTGTGGCTTCGTAGAAATGGTTATTTCGAATGCTAATATAATAATCCTTGGGAGCTTTCGTTTCTCCACTGATGCATTTTTATTTGACATTTTATATCAGCTAGAATTAGGAAAATGAGGACATTGTGTGTGTTTCTCCTGCAGTTTAGGCAGTGTTTACCGCACTTTACATTCTTCTGCTAGAAGCAAAACATGTCTTTACTCATTAACAAAATAAAGAGTTTTTGTTATCAACCTGTTATTGACAGATATCAGATTAATGCCTTACAGTCAAGAGTTCATGGTATGCGCTTCGGGGGAGCTAAAAGCAAAAATATTAAATATCACTTAAAAATGACTGTGGCGGTTAACATTATTGACTCATCATGCAACCCTTTACGAAATACTGTATCAAGTATAAAGGCATGTCATGTAAAGTGTTTTTGATAGGGGAAGCATACTGTACTTAAAACACAATTAGAAACACATATTATTGTATGAAGGTTTAAAATAGTAAATAGCTGAGATTCAGTTTTTTTGTGCACAGTTCAATTTGCATGTGTCATGTCCTCTGCTGATAAAACATCAACATATTTATTATGTCCAAATCCAAAATCATCCAGTAAAAAGTGTTTTTCCAATTGGTTTTCATTGCCACTTATATTGTATTCACTTCTAGAACTGAACAACTAATTTCCTGCTGCCCTTGGAGTTAGTCCAACTAAATGTCTCACTCTGTCCGTTCTTCCTACCAGCCCCATACTCCTTTATTTTCAGTTAATCAACACAGCAAGGTCATTGTAAGATTATTGTATTGACAATGGTGACAGAGGAAATTACAATGCTGCAACGTCCATGCATTCAAACTTGATATTCCTCTTACAGCACCTGCTTTTACAGGGGCATGAACATATCTTACTATTACATTTACAGAAGAGACAACACATTTCACATTGTTCACATTAAGGCCCTCATTGGAAAGAAAAGAACAGTTATTCCATTTTAAAATGCAGTAAATAGCTGTAACGGCGATAAATCATATCAAAGTTGATCATATTCTCATAGGGACTTGGTGTTTATAGGCTATAGTAACCCATTGTTGTTAATTGTGTATTTCTGGATACATTTCTCCACAATCTGTCAGACTGACTTACATTACATTTAGTTTTCTTTAAAGAATTATGTGGTCCATATTTACAGTAATTGACTCAGGTTTACTACCACTACAGTAACACTAGAGGGAACTAAATAGCCACCAACGACCCAAGGCTTAGACTAACCAATTTAATAGTACAGTGTTTCCTATAAGAGCCACCTTATCAGACATCAGGAAATGCATTCAAAAGTAATGTGGAAACAAATTAAATGAAAGACTAAAAGGCTGCCCATGGTTTATTTCCGAGCTGCATTGTTTTCCATCTGATTGTGCACAGACATAACACAATATCTCTCTCTGTACCCTCACATCAGCTTCCCCACCCCCAGAGGAAGAGGAATAAACCACCCTTGCTGCAATTCGCCTTCAATCGTTGATTAGAAGTCACTCCTACAAGAGCGTGTTCCCTGAGGCAGAAGTGCGCACTGTAGCCTGCTATTCACATTCACAGGTCTATTGAAGCAGCACCTGAGTTACAGCGAGGACAAAGCCTGTGAATCGAGCTGTTTGGATGCAGCTTTAGTTTTAAACGTAACGTTTTGAAGGTGGTTTATTTTTCCTGCATGGATGAAAACTGAAGAAAAAGTTGGCACTTGCAGCTGACTCTTTTGCGTAAAGGACCGAATCTGAATCATGTATTGCGCAGAATCTAAGCTCATTTAGGATTAATTTTCACGAGAGAGGCGCATCTCCACCTCACAGGATGCCAGACGCGCGCTGAATGGATTTTGGGCAGGGGGGGGACAAACTTGCGCAAAGAGCCTGATTCTGCACAAGTATCGATCACTTGTCACAAGTAGGGGATTGAAACAATGGCAGCCTTACGGAAGAAATTTGGCGAGGACTACCAGGTGGTTAACACAAACCAGGGCATTACTTTTTCCGCACAGGTGAAGAAGAAGAGGCAGCGGTTCGTGGAGAAGAACGGCCGCTGCAATGTCCAGCACGGTAACCTTGGCGGGGAGACCAGCCGGTACATCTCCGATCTATTCACCACTCTGGTGGATCTTAAATGGCGCTGGAACCTACTCATCTTCATCCTCACTTACACAGTCGCGTGGCTGGTCATGGCTTCAATGTGGTGGGTGATCGCCTTTATCCGGGGCGACCTGAGCAACGGCGGCCACGAAGACTCCTACACCCCGTGCGTCGCCAACGTTTACAACTTTCCCTCCGCGTTCCTGTTTTTCATCGAGACCGAAGCGACGATCGGCTACGGCTACCGCTACATCACTGAAAAGTGCCCGGAGGGTATCATACTCTTCCTCTTCCAGTCGCTGCTGGGCTCCATCGTGGACGCCTTCCTCATCGGATGCATGTTCATCAAGATGTCGCAGCCGAAGAAGCGCGCAGAGACGCTGATGTTCAGCCAGGAAGCAGTCATTTCGCAGCGGGACGGGAAGTTGTGCCTCATGTTCCGAGTGGGGAACCTGCGGAACAGCCATATGGTGTCCGCGCAAATCAGGTGCAAACTCATCAAGGTAAGCTATAAGTTAAACACGTAGTTTATTCCAAATCACTCAAAAAGTAGGCACACTTTTGCGCAGTGGGCATTTGCCTCTTGGAGAGTCATTATCCAGGCTAAGACTAATGTTGGCAGTCACTTAATTTGTTTTGAAATTGCTCATTGGGTTTTATGAGTGCTTTCCAAGTAATGCGTTGAATTCAGCAACTGTACTTCAGTAACTGGGTTAATCCTGGACACTGTGTTGTGTTTCTGCACAGGATGTAGCATACAGTTACACCCCCCCCCCCCCTCCCCCTCAGTGTGCCTCAGCCTTCAACTGTGCTAAGATGAGATGAATTGGCCCTCAGGGGACAACTACACGCTTATTGACTAAACAATCAATCAGAGCAATTCTTTTCCTGAGTGGGCTGCAATGTGGTAAAGTCTTTTTCTTAAGGTCAGTCTTGCCAAAAGACAAAATGCCACTAATCTGAAGCACTGATAAGAAGAGATTTACCTTTGCATGACGTGAGGGCTGGTTTCAGTGCTGAAGGTATTCTGAGGATGGAAGGAGCTTCTGGCTGTGATAAAAGAGAAGAGGATAACATTTTGTCCAATTCAAAACTACAAGAAACTGCAGCGATGATTACTGCATTTTAAGATTGTATCGTTAAATTAGGTTTCTGAAGTACCAATAATACTTTTTGTTCTCTGCAGAATTTATGACCAACAGCTGGACAGCACTTATTTTCTACACATCTTGTCCACATGCACTGCCACAAGCAGATTTCTCTTGACAGTTGTGTGTCTAATCTGCAAGCTCTGCGTTTTCTCTCCGTAGCAGGAATGTCTTTTAAATGTATTCTATTTTTTTCCTGTCCAAACACTCGCCGATATCTAAAGGAGAGCGGTGCTTTGTTGTGACAGGGAGAGTTAGTCGTGCTTTTGTCTTCTCTGCGGAGTAGCGTGATGATCTCAAGTGACAGTTTACATTCTGAACCTCGGGGGAAAGTCTCCAGAAAGCTCCCAGTATGTTGGTATTAATGTGGTTATACTTCATCTTCTGTGATTTTATCCAGGCATATGATATAATTTGAAATAAGGTTTTCTGTTCAGTCATTTTACATTTGATGAGAGTAAAAGTATCCAGTAGGGCAATAAAAGTCACCCAGTTTAACGCATCAAAAGCTATGCCTCAACAATGTATAAAGGCTATATGCTCCAGCTTTCACTTCAATTCGTTTTTTTCCTTCTGTTATCATTAACTATTTAATGAACAGCCGACAAAAGTAATAGAAAAATATGGTGTGTTAATTGCAATTAATCAACGGAGCATCATCAAGTCACAAATCATAATCTCTTCTCGTTCTAAGAAGGCTATAGGAGTCCCATTTAGAGCGTATCATATTCTGTAATAATCGTCCATGACACATTAAATCAGTTATTTCAAAAAGATCATTGGGATATTCTCCCAAGGACCATGCTTTCATGATTGACCTTGCTCTGAATAATCTGTGCCAATAATAAAGATATGTCCTTAGTAGAATTACCCTGTTTGGCACAGGGATCTTCCACACAGTTGAGAATTTAGTTATTTTTTTATACCTTAAGGCCTATTGGATAAGTCTGAAACTTGCACACAATATTTAAAGCAGAACTAAGTGCTGCAGTTTTATTACAAGTAGATTACAAGTACTTAAACTACACTGCACCATACTTAATCTTCCCTTTACCGCTTAGGTCTTTTTTTTTAAGTAAATGAACCTGCCTGAGTGTAATATAATTAGGGCAATAGGGAAAGTTTGTTTATTAAAGTGTTCAACTTCTCACCATCTGTCTCTGTGATTTGGTAGTTCAACAGACATCGGTTGATCAGATTTATGTGATGATATTACTTTGGGATTCCTGCCAGTAAATGATGAGCTTTCATTAAATGTGATTGTGGACGGTCAGGCATCCAGGACTTTGCTAATTATCCACTAAAAAGCGTCACGTCCGTGTGCAATCATTCGTGCCGCGAGGACCAACAGAAAACTAACTTTGTACAGTGCAGTTTCATTTTTCTTTTATTGATCTGCTTCTACAATTATATAATACCCTAGTATAAGGTCAAACCTCTACTTTATTTGGCTTCTAGATGAAATGTGTTGTTAAAAGGGTTGCATTGTGCAGGAAACATTGTTGCTGAATAGATGGTGTTATAATGTGTTTTTCAAAGTGTGTGTTAGCTGTCTCAGAGATGTTTAAGAGCCCATAAAGCATTGGGCTACAGTAAAGTGACTCTACATCACCTCGTTGTGCTCTACCTAGCTCGTGTTCCAGCAATGCACGGCTCAAGGTCATTGTTAGGTGGGCTCCTAACAAAGCTGACTGGAGATACAAGACATGCCGCAGTAAATCCAAGTGATGGAGCTGTGTGAATGCACGGTGACATGGCAACTGCAATCCATTTTCAGGGAACGGCATGGGCTGTAAATTCTTACGGGACCTGGATACTTAGATAAAGTTGGTCACATTCCTGATTAGCAGGGCACGTTATTTACATTGCAATGTAATGCATTTACTACGCAGGACTGCATTTCTAACTTTTCAACACTGAAGAAAACCAAACAAGCAGAGCTGTCAGGGAATCTGCTTTAAACAGAAGACGTATATGTAATGAGCAAACCAAGTAAGCATATTTTGGGGCAGTCATTTAAGTTTTTCAGCTTTATTATTTTCACACTTTTTTATATTGATTCAGAATTTGATGTAAGACTATTGTCCTCATCCTCACATTGGCAAGGACCGCTGGCAACACCGTTTATAAATCACAATGAGGTCAATATAGGGATTACGATTGTTCAACACAAATATTGTAACTAAAAATGGCTCTAAAAATATACTTTGGGAACATCTTGCTTTAATTCGATGTTTTTAACAGTTACATTCTTGAAATGTTTAATGGAATTTAACAGAAAAATAAATAGCAGTTTTGAATGGAAATCCTGCAGCGTCTATATGCTGTAGATGGTGTTGCTAGTGCAATCTGATTGGTGTTTTTTTCCCCTGGCTATATATAATGCCAGGGCTGTTAGCTTTTCTGAACCATTTGAAGGCCTGAGGCTTAAAGTGTCGTAAATACAGTTGCAAAGTGGGAGGGGCCAATGGTCCTGGAAGTGTTTTCACCAATTCTGGACGGGTTTTGGGTGGAAGTCTATAATGTTATACATTTCTTACTATTTGTGACTTTTTGGTGTGCAAAAAAGTTATTGATACCGGCATTACAATATTTCATAGAAAAGAAAATTAAAGGCACACAACTAATTGTCAAAGTAACAGTGAATACTCTTCCTTTTCAGTGGCACGTTTATTTCATTAGATATTTGCATTTTTTGGGTCTTTTTGCAGTTTGACCCACTTTTGGTGTCAAGCGTCACAGAGACTACACTTCATTTTTGACTTAGACAACTAATTTAATTATTCATGCAAACATTATTCCTTAGCAGCACTGTGCTTTTCTCTCGATTCATAATGCATATTAACTTTATAAGATAACTGTCCTTGAATTTACATTAATATTAATGCAGCTTTCATTAATAAATCAATACAATGCAGTGGTGCACTGGCGGAATATTATTTTAATATATAGGTAGTAGAGCCAGCAGTGCATGTAGGAACGCAACCGGCCTAAAAAAAAAAGTGCAATAAAAGAAAACGGGACTGAGCAATAGAGCGACAGCTGGGCGGTGCTCGTCAATTGTCAACAGACACTCGTCTTAGTGGGTCGGTCCACAGCAGGAGATAAGTGATGAGGGCTAGTTCAGACAGACAGTAGCAGATAGACAGGCAGGCGTTTAGCTAGGCAGGCAGACACACGAGCGTGACTCGCCACATCTGCCAGTGTCTTACTCTGAAGGGCAAGCGGAAAGTGGTGAAGAAAGAGAGTAGAAGACCTGAGAGAAAGACTTTAATGGTGCTGTCGAGAGATTGGGAATGGCAGCCCAAATGTGAAGCCTGAGCATTACGTTTGATGTCCAGCTCAAAGGTTCCAGCTGCACATACACACGTACACAGATGCATTAAAGACAAACAAGGTGCGCGCACACACACACACACACACACACACACACACACACACACACACACACACACACACACACACACACACACACACACACACACACACACACACACACACACACACACACACACACACACACACACACACACACACACACACACACACACACACACACACACACACACACACACACACACACACACACACACACACACACACACACACACACACACACTTCTTTCTAACTTTCACTGTCAGTGTGTCTTTGCATCGCACTCTGCCCCTGAGGAGGAAGTGAGTCACCAGGGAGAGGGCCTGCTTTCACTCAACCTGAATCTCAGGTGGCTCTGTAAATTAAGCACTCCCTCTCTATCAGGTCCGCTTCTAAAGGCCATTAATTTCCCCCCCTGTGACACTGACTGTTTAGCGACGGTTAGCGAACACAAAGCTTTCACCTCGTTAAAACCATTTAGTGTCAAGCCGCCTTCCTTGGTGGAGGTATCATTTTGTTGCGATGGAGCTATGAACAATGTCTGAAAAATAGCAGCTTCAACTCTCACGACTAGAATTGGCTTAAATATGACTTCCCCGGAAATTGGTTTCCAAAATCATATCCTTGAACGAGCATTGCTGAAAAATGGGACACCTGCCTGCAATATATCAACGACAATTTACATTTGTTTAATGATTTGGAGAAATAAATAAGTTAATATATAATCATAAACAGGCTTTTAAAAATGATGTCATGTGCTTCTCCCACTTAAAGGTGTGGGAGGAAGCTTTAAAAGAAACGGTGATCAAAAGCAATATGGAAAAAACCACACAACCATTACACTTGTATTTAAATGTTATGCTTGCCTGTTTGTTTCACCTTATCTCTAATAGATGCAGGAGGATGAAGCAGGAAGTGGGTTGATTAACAAAGTGCAATTATATGAAAATATCAAAGGGAAGCAGCAATAATTAGCACATCTATTCATTCAACAGATATTTCACACATCGACAATTCATAACAATAAACCATACGCTGCTGGAAATGACACCGATTTTTATTTGCATTTAAAGTAATCATTAGATTGATACTGCTTTCAAACAAAACAAGTTTAATTGATCTTCTCCGACTCTTAGTAAGAAAGCAAGTACATATATTATCTAAAATGTCAAACTATTGATATAACTTTCAAACCAATAATCCCTTCCTTGGTATTTACACTGCATCTATTACACCTTTTACGATGAGAAATGCCATGAAGAAGTGTATCAAGTAGAAGAATATACAGAGTGGTTGATTTAAGGACAAGGAGTTAGTGTGTGTGTTCTTTTTTTACAGCTTTTCCGTTCTTGTTTTTTCACCCCCAGGCATCCACACTTAACAACTTTTGTTTTCAAAACACCCACACTTCTAGATTTCAGGGTTTCATTCTGATTTAACTTCAGTCGACATGGAACATAGGCGTCCGGACTGCAGATTTAGTGAGCGGCCATCACTGATACAGCATGATGGGTGACACTCTCCCACACCACGCCAGGGATCTGTGGGCACAGACGTCTTCCTGTGAAATGTCACACCCTTCTCTCCTCAACATCACTGTGAATACAAATGACAATTTGTTTGCCATCTGCGGACCAAGTGGCTCCTCACTCAAAGGACCAGGGAGGCGGCTCTGCATACAAGTTAGCATGAGGCAGCAGGGAGAAATATTCGAATTGAGCCATTAGACATTTGCAGGGTTTTTTTTGCTTTGTTTTCACTAGTGTTGATGGTTGAATGGGTTGGAGCAGGGTTTTTATTTGTGTCCTTCTTGCTAAAACAAACAGTTTTCTTTGTATCAACTGCAGCAATACAGGCATGTTTTATGTATTTATAATAATATTTGGTTTTATTTTTGTTTTGTTTGCCTACCCTCCCTCCCAAATGTAAAGCGCCTTTGAGTTCAAGAAAAGCGCTGTAGAAATAAAAATGTATTTTTATGTATATAAGCTCAGAGAAGTTTAAGCATTCTCCCTCATTCCATGGTCTAATTTAACACTTAAAAAAGTACTTCATTTGATTGGGCTTAGTTTTTGCAGAGCTAGCATTAGTGTCTTCTCCTTTATCAAATGATACTTAGAGGTGAGGCTACCACAGAGAGTTTTTAAGTTCTCTAATGATAGTAAAAGATTATTGTCTTAAACTACAAGTGTTACCAATGTTCATGTTGTCAAACAGAATAGCTTCACACCCTTATTCTCAACTTTACCCATGTCTGCCAGTAAGTGCAAAGCAAACAAGATCAAGGTCCTGAGAAAACCTTTTGAATGATTTTATTCTCTCTGTGTATTTCTTTGTATGTTTAGCATCAAAAGCCATCCATCCTCGTGTCGGCAAAAAGGGTCGAGTTTTTTTTGTTGACTCATTCAATTCAAAAATAGAAATCCCATCCAATAAAATGTTCCATTTTACACAACGTCCAGGTGTGGTGAGTCAATCCAGCACTAAAGCAGAAGGTCAGAGGGTTGCATTTAAGTGCCATCAATTTGCAGGAACATCAAAAATAAATCCTGAGGCTTGGATGATGGAATTGATCCTGAACAACTATGATCAATTTTAGTTTGCAGGCTTTGTCCTGCCTACTTTTGTGCTTTTAAATCCCTCCTTACTTTAGCTGCCACCCCAAACGTGCTATCTCATGTGGAACTACGTCTAATCACACAGGAAAATTGCTTCTCAAAGCTATTTCATGGGACCTTTAACACAGCTTCAGTTACATTCCCATCAGGGTTATACACCTGCAAAAAATACATGCATACAGTAGTTGTAAAGGGTTATGGTTGGAAAATGTCCTCTAAAGTGGAACATAATATTCAACAAAACTGTCTAATAGCTGCACACCAGTCACCCTGAAGCAAAATGGATGAAGCCTTCAATTATTGTTATTTCATTACAACAAAGACGTGACTTGAATATTGGAGGTTTTCTATTTGCCGTCTTGTATAGGCTAATACCAGCTGCTTTGTCGAACAGTCGGTTTCATTAAAACCACTATAATGATTTCAAAGAAAGCATACATTTTGGGAAAATGCCCTCTTTCGCTTTCCTATCAAGTGTTGATCTTTATTTTTTTTAATTCTCCCGTAGAAAGTTAATAATATAATCTAAGACTTCAAACTACAACCATTAAGAACAGATCAAACACTTAGGGCTATAGACCTAGTGATTTTGAAATTCAAAACAAAGCATTCAGTGGTGGTTTAATTACACAATTTAGAGAAAAGGTTGCAGAATGATTCTCAATGTTCTCTTGTAATAAGAAATTAAATGTTAAATGTCATCATTATTTGTTTTCCAGTCTCGGCAAACCCCAGAGGGCGAGTTCCTTCCCCTGGACCAGTGCGAGCTGGATGTGGGTTTCGGGACGGGGGCGGACCAACTCTTTCTGGTGTCGCCTCTAACCATCTGCCATGAGATCAACACCAAGAGCCCGTTCTTTGATCTGTCGCAGCGCTCACTCATGAATGAGGAGTTTGAGATCGTTGTCATCCTCGAGGGCATCGTGGAAACCACTGGTTAGAGCATAAATATACATTTTTCCCTAATACATTTGACTTAACTTCCCATTCCCTTAACATTTATTTCATCATCATTTAGCCTTTGGCGTAAAGCATTTCTCAGTAATATAAAATAAAATATTGAAGGGAATGTTTAATTTCATGGTCTTTAATTATTTAACAGCACTTCTACATCTTCGTCATAATATATTTCCCTCCCATCTCTGTCTGTATTTTTCCTAAAGCAATTATGCACTTTTCATTTCTGCTCCCTGTCTAGCTGTCTGTCCATTCTAATTTAATAGCCCACTTTCTACACATTTCTCAGTCCTTTCTTTTTCGTGTCTGTAGTTAAATGATTTCTCTATGTCTCTTTACTCCATCTTAGGGATGACATGCCAGGCGAGGACATCTTACACCGAAGATGAAGTCTTGTGGGGCCATCGTTTCCTCCCCGTCATGTCACTGGAGGAGGGCTTCTTCAGAGTCGACTACTCCCAATTCCACAACCACTTTGAGGTCAATATCCCTCCCTACAGCGTCAAAGAGCATGAGGAGAAGTCCTCTCTGACGGCGGCAAACTCGCTCCCTGCCGCACTGACCAGCTCCTCCCCCCAGCTGGGAAACAGTAGCCGCGGAGGTCGCAGAGAAAGGCTCCTTTCAGCCGACTATGCAGACCACGTAGATGACAAAACATCCAGGCTACCGAGCAAACTCCAGCGCATGAACTCCACTAAAGATGAGCACCACTGGCGGGGACTGAAGACAGGGTCAGTCCTGCCTGGGGGCAAGGCCTCCAGCACAGGAGACCTTCCACTTAGTATTCAGAGGCTGAGGTCTAGCTCCATCCCCGTTGTGAAGAAAGAACAGCTGGATGAGCAGGTCCAGCTGCTGTCCTTGGATGGAGATGTTGAGGAGTGTGAGATGGATAAACACAGACTGCCTAAAGCCATTAGCACCATTTATGCTCCAACCCCGGTTCAGATTCCCTCAAAAGGGGGTCGGCCAGAGGACAACCTGCCCGCCAAACTGCGCAGAATGAACGCTGACCGCTGACTTCTGCAGACTACTTTTAAGACGTTTTGAAATTAAATCAGGCTTGATAGGCATTGCATATAAACAAAGACTACTGTGATACAAGTTTTGTTTTTTTCCTGCAGATTTGGGCCAGTATTTTACATTTAATTAGGGGCTCTCTACTTAGTTGTCCATTGCCACAAATAGAAGGACAATGCCAATAAGCCATCCATCCGCTCATACTGTGAGTCATTTTTGATAGATCACCATTTGTGCCCCCCACTGACTTTAAACACTTCCATTGTTTCTTTCACTTAGGTTCTTAGAGTTGCATTAAATACTTTATTATCTTAAAAGACTATACCCGTTAATTACCAAAGTGGCAGTAATAAATAAGACTAATCCGGAATTCACCATTCGCCAAACCCCTCCTCCAAACAGCGATCGTCCAATCAGTAACCAGGCACTGCAAGTCTGTCAAGTTTGGGATTTCTATTCCTCAAGCGTTTCACATTGGGCATTTTGTGCTCCTATTTCATAAGGGAAGATTTGCCGGATGGTGTGGACTTTCAGTCGACTGACCAGGGACGTGATTAGAGATGTGGTCAGGAGTTAAACATTTGTATCTTTTTTCAAACAAGGGCTACATTTAGTGAGTCCACTTAATTTAGTTTCTATATAAGAGTGATACCTCTGAATTTAAAGAGTTTGGTCGTCTGAGAAAACCGTGCGTATATGTGCTCTAGTCTCAAATGAGGTGCAAACGTTAGCATGTACCATAGCATACCTGCTTAACTAAACGACTGTTACTTCCAAGGTTAAGCAGCACGGTATGTATTTTAATGCCTAATAGTAGTTTATGGGGTTTACAGGTCAACACAAAACCCTCACAGCTAGCACATACCACACTGTGTGAATGCTGTTACTGGAAACTTGCAGGGTATGCTAACATCACCACCCCATCCTGCTTAACTAGTGTGGTTGCTGACTTTTTACAGGGACGTATAAGCTTACTGTTTTAGCACAATATCATGTATGTTGACACCAGGCGTATATTTACGAACTCTTTAAATAATTGTAATAAGAAGCAGAAGACCGAGTATTCAGCTAACAGAGCTAATGTTAGCTGAATTAGCTGCTAATTTACGTAAAGCTGAAAAAATTGATGGTTGCCAACTACAAATGAGACATCTGTATTTGTCTACCTCTTTAATGTACAATGAAGGACCATTGTTTAAATACAAATAAGAATTTCAATCTGCCGTCATTGTAAATAAAGACATTAAAAGTTTGGAAGACAAAGCAGGGTTTAGCTAATGGTCAATCCAACTGAAATGGGTAATACATTTAGGGAAACCCTAAAACAAGTTAGGTTGATACACTATATTTATTTATCACTTGTACTGAATATTTGTTTGTTTGAATGCCTATTTTATTTGTATCTTTACTACTGTACAATTTTAACTATTTGTACCCCTTGGTGCAGTGTGCTTTTGCATTGGCTCGTTATAACAAATGTATTAATTTAGAACTCTTTCATCACGAACTGATTTATAAAGATCCAAAACAAATATTTGTGAATCCAGGGTTGCTGACATCAGGGGATACTTATGATTGCCATATAACGGAAAGTTCAAACTTCATATTGCAAATGCTTAATAATAAATTATTTGAAAATACAAGTGCTGAGTATATCATTTTCTTGACCAAATTGAAATGCTCATCTTCTCTGTTGGACAGAATCCAGCTTTCAAAACCCTGTGGTATTTCAGTCTTTTTAAAATGTTGTATTTAATATTAAAGCCTTAAATATGAATGTGAGTTTTATCAGGGAAAAAGTACAGAGTAGCTCCAGACAAAATACTCTGGGGGCAAACTATTACTGATTTATCGTTGTTAATGTGCTTTACGCTGCTTACTTAGAATGAAAGCCCTTAGCCTTAATCTGGGTGCAACCTCAGCTAATCATTTAAATGTTCAGTACCTTAAAGATTTAATGCTGTTCACCAGCCTGGTCAGTGGCACCGTATGAACACTGCTTGGTACAACATGGCTCTAATCAACTTAACCAGATGTTCCATTAAGCGTCTTTGGGTTCAAGAAAAGCGCTATAGAAATATAATTTATTATTATTATTATTAGCAACAGTTGTAGATGCGACTAGGTACTTCTTATTCGTTCCAATCTCGAGGTTGCAGGCAAGTCAATACTCGACATGGAGTTAAAACACTGCCCGAGATAAAACACTGCAGACAACAGACTGTTCAGAAACAATCTACATTACACATTCTTTTGAAGCTACTGTCATCAATAACCAACATATTTAGCCTATAAAACAAATCCACACACCACACTGTACAATCATCCCTTTTTTTTCTTTGCAGATGATCAAACAAGTGCCATGCTGAAGAAGATGCTCTTGTACAACATTATTATGCCGTTTAAATAAAAATGCTGCTTACATAACGAAATAGTCATAAACCCCAAAGTACCAAAAGGGAGCTGAACCATGCAGGGGAAATGAGGAATTAGTTTGGTCTTAATTGTGGCTATCAAGATAGAAGTGCAGCAGAGGAGGGCAATTTCCCAGACATTGCACATCAGAGGATGTCCAGAACTAATTAGTTATACTGCAAAAAACAGCTTAAAACATACATTTGATTATGTTACTCGTTGACAGTGCAAAATGACCTCTGTCCAGCTAAAGATAAAATGAGCTAAGATGAATGTAAGGGGGAAGAATAAATCACAGGTCATTCTTCAAACAGACGTAATACTGTATAATGATGGATTCAACTGTAAAGGAAAATCTGTTTTGCTCATTCTTCTGTCATTAAATTGTGTTTGGGGAATGGATTGGTCTAATTTTCCCTTCAGAGACACTTCCTTGGTGCGATAATGGTTATTACATCTATAGAATAAACATGCAAATGAGCCTGGTCTGATTTAGCGTCACAATATTGTACAGAATTGGATGAGATCCAGCCAAACAGTAAACAACCAAAAAGTACATTTATTTCTTGAGCACCATATGGAAATCCTATGCGTTCAAAAGCTGAGCCGAATAAGAACAGACTTTTACAACAGAAGGTAGCAGATTATCACACAACAATAACCACAGGGTGAAAATACTTGACACACAACACTGTGCCACAAATTTATATTTTTTTAGTGTGGAATTGTTTCTTTATCTTAGACTCTTAGCATTGACC
Organism: Notothenia rossii; assembly: GCF_949606895.1. Classification (NCBI taxonomy): domain Eukaryota; kingdom Metazoa; phylum Chordata; class Actinopteri; order Perciformes; family Nototheniidae; genus Notothenia; species Notothenia rossii. Next base: position 10,494,725 of record NC_136910.1, read on the forward strand.
TTTCTGTATGAAGTCCATCAGATACAGCAGCTAAAGCGGCCCGATTTTGTTCCAATATTGGTTATTCTTTTCTACCCTTAAAGAGGCTTATTCACAATTTTTATATTTATAAGTCCAAAACAATTGACCAGTGTGATTTACGATTGTTATTCTCCTTCATGTGTACGAGGCTGTGAGTCAGTCAGAGTGTGAGGATGTATTTGTATAGATGCAGATGCGGCTAGAGAGCGTGACTGGGAGCTGTAAACCTGCATGTTTACCTGTGAGCATAGGGATACAGAGTGAGGCGCTCTCAGAGGAAGCACAGAGATCAGATCACACATCCACATCGAGCAGATGCTCATCCATAGTCAATGAGCACAAAACTGTTGCTTCTCTTAAGCACGGCGCCATTAGCTTTGTGAGCCGGGGCTATTATGACTGGGCTGTGAGGTTTCAGCTCTGTACCTCTTGGACATTGATGGAGTCATTTACAGGTCCCAGAAGCTGTGAACAAATCTATGAGCTCATATACTGTATGTGAAAATTTAAATGAGTTTGATCTCATTGAGAAAGCAACCATCAAATTTCTGAACATTTCCCTGAGGGATCTGTTTTGTTCACGAAAAACTGAAAAATAATATCACAGGGTATACAACTGTAAAACAAACCGTTGATTTTGATCATTCACAAAATGTCCTAGGGACATGTATTCAACAGAAAATGCACAGTTGGTCATGAGAGATGTATAAAGTTTCCATTGGATCACTATGACAGATTGGAGAGGGCGTAATTGACTTGTGGTGTCAGCTGTGTTGTGCCCACAGGCTCGCTCTGGGCAGCCTGGGTAAATAGTGCTCGGCTCCCCCTGCAGAATCTCAATTACTTTACTTTCTTTGCTTTTGAGTCACTGTGCGTCAATTCAAGTGCTCTTTATTTTGTTGATGTTCTTTAAGTCTGAAGGGTGCAAGTGGAAGTATTTAAAAAAACAAAAAAACATTTAGCACTTGAACAACTTTTCCTTTAAGATCCATTCCTCGCATGTATTCATATTTAGTGCAAACACTAAAAGGGAAGCAATCTCAGATGTCTTTTCAAGCCCAATATTATTACCTAAAGTAAAGTAAATTATTTTCAAAACAATGTTGTTGTGATAAACCTCAACAATAAAGTAATACAGTTATCCCTGAGGGAATAAGGAAGTCATTTCAGCAGCAGTCTCTCACCGTTAACCTGAATCAGACTGACATTAAGGGGTCGCTTAAAGTACATGACCAACATACAATTATCCCCCGACTCCGCAGTTCCCCTCAGCCCTCAGGAGCATTTCCCCATCTCTCAGTTTAACTCTAATGCTTTGGTTCACTTCCACCACTTCAGCAGGATTGTATTTGGGAACAGTTTGCAGCTGTTTTCTGTGAAAACATCTCTAAAAACCACCTGCTCAGCACCAAATGGCAGACAACTAGCTTGTGAAAATAATTGAGAACTTAGCAGCTAAAGAGGCAGATATGTCCCTCAGGAGAAACAGAATGAAACAGATGGAATTCGCTGGATCTGCTAGATGAGAAAAAAAGGAAACCATCTGCAACTACTACTCTCCGTTTAGCAACTTAACAAGGGGATATTCGTCTGTAATGTGTTCACAGTTTGTTTACACTGATGGCCAAACAATGTGTTAATGCAGGTTTGAATATCGATTACTTAAAACAAAAACAAACAAAGTTAAAGTTTCGGGTGAAAAAAAAACCTACTTACCCGTAAGTTTAAGAAACTAAGTGTTTCAAAAAAGTTATTTTGAACTCATTTAATTCTTTATTTCTTTTGAGCAACTGAAACCTAATCGTGGCAGCGTTAGATAAGATGATTATAAGTCCATCATATATTTTACGAGATGTTTAAGTCTTTCAGCTTATTATTGTATGTTTATTGTGAACTGTACACACTTTACAATGAATGATGTCTTAACAATCTATAACATTACACAATCATCTAGCCAGCAGGGGAGGGTGTTGTATCCTCTTTTCGAAGCAGGTCATGCTTCCCAGGGCGACTCTGATTGAAATCTGCTCGGCTCAACATGTGGCTGCCTTATTACCAGCCCTGTCACTCCATTACAGAGCGACAGAATCTTATTACATGCCCCTACTTGGCATCCTAATTGGGTTTTCCCACCAAGACTTTTTCAAACGTCTGAATTACTTTCCCACTACTGTGAATACAAAATCACTCAGCGCACATTAGCAGATATGCAGGAGCGGTGGCTGCTGCTTGAAAAGAGTCATTGTCTTCACGGGGCTTTTATTTGCTTTAAATGTAAGGAATCCATCCTTTAGAGATTTTAGCGAGGAGTTAGTGAAGCCAACCACAACATTTATGGTCGGAGTCAAACTACTACATGATTGAGAATGATTGTGTATGTTCATGTCCCTTGTGAAAAGCGTGCTTGTCAAATAAACATTTGAATGATGTTTTAATAAGTGAAAAGCACTGCTTGGGGAAGACACTCCTGCATAAATGTGTGACTTCATCCGTCTTCCGCTAGATAGGAAAGATGACCTGAATATTTTAAGGTTAAGTGCAATGCCTTAGAGCCATATTATAATGCGGCTCGTGGTGCAAAGATTAAATGAGTGATCATCCTTTATCTTCTACTTCTTTGACAAATCTAAGCATTCGCCAGAAAGAGGTCTCTTTGTAAAGTTGCAAACTTATTCTATTCAACATCCATTCAAATAAAATGCACTCTTTTCTGTCTCCCTCCCACAAGCTCTGCTCCAGGTGAGACCTTCAGTGAGTGACAAAGCCATTAGTGCACTGTCTTCGATAAGTGAAAATGAAATTCAGCTTCAGTACTCCTTGACAAGAATGGCGCACTAACACCTTTGATCTCCTAAAAGACCTTGCATTGCTCAAACAGTTTCCACTCTTCATCAAGTGAATGCATCTTCCCTCTCTGGATTACCTTAGCAACACATTGAGTCAATACCATGTGGGATAATTTAATAATCTTCAAAGAGAAGCTCCAAAATGAAGACTTCTCCTTGTCCCAGAACATTTACATATTTTCTGGGACAGGAAGATGTCTCGGCTTAATTTCCATCATTCTGACAACTTTGTAACAGATGTTTTTGACACTTGAGATGTCAGCTTTTCATTGTTTTAGTCGGCTATAAAACATGCACATACAAATCTGTACTGAAAACAGTACAACAAACACCGCTGGTTGTTTATGAAATTGTTTATTACATTTCTAGTCTCGCTCAGATCTATCAACCCACAGCATGTTCGTAGATGGAATTGGATTTAATATTCTCCAATCAGCTTTTCCAAGCTTTGTTCAGGTGTATCCGATCAAATTAAATTGCTTCCAACACAAATAAATCGAATTAGCTGAGAACACAGACTTATTCAGCGCAGTGCTGTGACAGCTGATTGAGGTGAATGTTTCCTGCACATTAAACTTGATAAATAAATCAAACTTTTAATTTTTGCAGATGTTAGCAGGTAATTCCCAGGAGAGCTGAGAGGAGATGGGAGCTGCTAGTGTTGATCTGAGTCTTCAATCACAACTTCTACAAGGAAGTGAAAAGAAACAACTGACTTGAATGTGTTATGATCCAGGCAGGAATAACATTGTTTCATTGGAAATTCAAAAGGTGTTGAAAATATAAAATGATACAGGGCCAGTGGTTCCCAACTCTCTTTGTCAGAGCCCTTGTCACAACCTGTGAATACAATTTAAACTGGGCATATTTTAGTGGATATAATAGTGGCTAAATGTTACAAAATGATTCAGTTGTGTGTTCAGAAAAGTCCCGTCGTTTGGCTGCATTCTTACGGCCATGCTTTTTTTCGAGTGGCAGAAGGTGAACGTTCCAACCATGTCTCCATTACTTTTAGCAAGCCATTTCAACAATACATTCATTTCAGCTAACTATTTCAGTCATGTTGCCAATACTTTAATCCTTTTAGCTTCGTCATTTACTGTTTGAAAAATATTTCAACCATTTAGCCATTAACCTTCTTTTCTCCTTGCGTAAACTAGTTTTCACTCTTTCAGTGAGTGCACTTTCAAAGATACTTTCAAATCAAATTGTAACTTCCTTTATAAAATAATACGATTAATTTGGGTACTTACATTTCTATATGTAACGCCCTGTCCAAACTGCAGAAGTTCCCCCTGCGATACAAGTACCCATGTTATGAATCACTGAAATACGTAGTTTGCATCTGAAGGAACATGACAGTAAAGAAAACTCCTGACAAAATGGTATTTAGCACTAACAGTCCAGTTCTATTTCGCTGTAAATTACTGCTTTATTTGATTGCTATCCAACTATATTTTATTACAGTGTCCTTAAAGATTTTTTGTTTTATATTAGATTTTTTGTTTCATATGTAGAGTTTTTGTTTTATAGTTTATGTATGTACCATGACATCAAGTCAAATTCCTCGTATGTGTGAGCCTACCAATAAATCCGTTTCTGATTCTGAGTATCTTTCAAAACAATACTAGTAATGACTAAAGGAGTTAGCCTGCCAAACTCAGAAACAGATTTCTGCATCAGAATAATGACCAATAAAATGCTGTCTAGCACATTTGCCAGTTTCAAGAAGCATCAGCAGCTGAGCTAACAAGCTCTTCAATCTGGCAAACACACAAATGTTGGGTGCACATGTCCCAGACCGGCCACAATGCCAGGCTGTCTTCTAGGAATATGATGCAGTGCTAGCCAGGACATAAGTTGTGGAGAAGCTGCATCTGTGCCCTGAACCTTCCTACTTATGCGACTCCTGCCAGGCAGATTTACAGCCTCTGGGTGAGGTTAATCACTTCATGGTTCGGGGACAAATTGGTAAGGCAGGAAAGTGAGTCATCTGTACCGCGGCTACTGACCTTTCAATCCTAGTCGAACTTGGCAAAGCAGATTATTCGCTTATCAGGGTAATAGCAGGTGGAACAGCCGTGACATTGCAAAGCTAGCTACTTCGCGCCATGCATTTAAAAATAAATAATGCTAAGAGTATAAACAGATATGACGTCATGCAGGTGTAAAAAGGGATTATAAAATAAAAGGGAATTATACAAGAACATGTGAGCGTTTCCCGTAATGTCTCTCGCTCCTACAGCAGTGACTTCTCTACTTTATTACACTGGCCCCAGTATCCCAATCTATTGGAAGTAACTCCAATCAATTAGCTCTGCATTATTTAACACACATGTACCCATGGGATTTACTCAGACAGCAGCAATCGTAGTATCTTTGTTTTTTTCTCCCCGCCGCTCTGACAGGAAAGCTGATTGCCAAGACTATGACATGGTTCCCGCTTGGCATAAACTATTTATTATGTGTCACTTACTCTACCCGGTTGAGGAGTTTAATCCTGAAAATGTAGTGAATGTCTTCTTTTCATTAAAGAATAAGCTTTAAAGGTCATCTATTATGAAACATCCACTTTTTCATGTCTTTTATACACGAACATGTGTCCCCTCTGTGGAAACAGATTCTGAAAGTTTCAGGAATATTAGCTCACTTTTTGTCCAGATCCATTTATATAAAAACCTGTCTGATGAGCTGATCAGATTTTGGCCACTTTATGATGTCACAACAATTTGATGGCTTGTGGGACCATTAGCCAATCACCAACCAAGGTAACACCCCCCCCCCCCCCCCACCTTATCACCTGAATCTCCTCCTAGAGCACCATTGTGTTCTTTTTAACCAAATATCTCTCAGAGGGGCGTGGGGAGGGGCTCCTTATTTTCATCTAAAGTAACAGACAGAGAATCAGCCCTTTTTAAACTGGGCTGAAACAGAGGGGATTATGGGATGCTGCAATGATCTGTTTGGTGTTTGGAGCCAAACACTTCAGAGACATGCTTGTGTATATCTGAGACCTATAATATATTGATGGAAAACAGTTTAATAGGGGGCCTTTAATAAATCAAAATGTCAGGCACACACAGGACATTTCAATCGAATGTGACATTTATCCCCATTTTGTTAGAGCTATGTGACTCATTTTGAGTTCGGAATACAATGGAGCTATTAATTATTGGGCTGGTCTCTGCTTCTTTTTGTTCACATAATCCTCCTGTACACTTGCTCTGACCATCTGTGATTAGTGAGGGGGGAACATGCTAAAGCAGCTAATGCAGTCAAATCACTTGTACTTGAGAGAATACCGTTAGTCCCCAGTTGGTGAGGTCGACGGCCATCTGTGGTTAAAAAGTCATCTATTCTGTCCTCTGGCGTTTAGCAGTTTTGACACTATTACTTGAGAGCACTCATTATTTTGATCATATTTCATTTTTTTATGATTACTAAAGCTTATCAGCGTGACATCTTAAAATATCACACACTAATGTAGTTATTGGCAAATACGAGCTATACTGTAAAGCACAGGCAGTGGGTGGGGCAGCTATAACGTGTGTCCTTCTGTTCAACCCATATCTGCTGTTGAGGTCAAACCAAGTTTATTTTTTATAGGGATCTGAATAAAACTTTAAAGAGCATTACAATGATGTCCTCAGGGAGCTTTAAAGACTGTGTGTAACAAAGACTGAAATCTAGTGGCAGTAAAGTGGGTCGAGTGATCTGCTCACACCAGGATTTGTTGGAAATCTTTTTCCGTTTCTGAATGTTGTGTCAACGTTACTCCAGTACATCGTGGTAATTATCAGCAGGAGAGGAGAGGGGCTTACATGTTAAAATGCCCTTGAGAAAAATAGCTGCATGCACCGTATGCTCATGTGAGTTTATAACAAGACAATATGGCAGCTTGTCAGGGTAAAAAATATCTTTCTCATGCTTTTCCAGAGAGTTCTTTGCCATCTGGCTCAATTGAACCGTTAAGTAATTCCTCCAATAAGGACAAGCAGAAAACGCTCTGCAAGACGCGTACATTGTGCAACCATGACCTCCAGCAATAATTTAAGGTACAACTTCTAGTGCAGTTCTTTGGATTGAACCAGATGTATTTTATACACCGACCTCTACAATCCAAGAGGAGTGAAAGTAAAAATTTGAGTTTAATGTTGTGATGCTTATTTAAAATAGAGTTTATCTTACAGTAACTTATTTAGCTAGGGGTGAAATTCACTTTTCCAGTTAGAACTGTTTTTCATAGAGTGGCTGCTAACATGATTCAATGAGCCAGAGCTGATTGCCTGCAGACTGATTTGCAGATGCTTGCAGCTTATAGATTTGCACACACAGTCAAGTGCAGATATGTATGTTGTGAATAAATGCATGTTTTGCTGTTTTTAATGACCATATTTAAAGACTTAATAAGCAGAAATTAAAAAATGCATACTTTTCTGATTATATAATCACATTTGGTTGAAGCTACAAAGGCACAAAAAAAGATCCAGCAATATTAAAATAATGGCCTGACAACTATTTAACATACAGATATATCTTAGGCATTTACACATACGCTGAGCAAGCACTGTGTATTCGGTTTGGTTTCCTACATTAAGTGGATTTACCCGTTAACTGACTCAGCTCCAGTTTTGGGGAGGAGACGCTGCACCTCTCTGTCTCATCAGTATTCACAATGGGTCCCGTGTCCTGAAATGCACTTGCTACGCTCTAATTTACCACAGAGGAGAAACAGGCGGATAAAATTGCTCCTCAGAATATCATTCCCATGACAAATCAATATTCTGCTGAAAAAGTTTGTTGTTTGATTTTTTCTTTGCCAAGTTTGACCTTTTCAACTACTGTTAGCAAATGGCTCTGATTCCAAAGCCTATTTGCACAGAGCCTTTGCACAGCTCTAAGGGGAGCGCCGGGTCTGCATGTGGAGAATTTAGCAAACAATTACTTTGGTCACAGAGGGTATTTGTTCAGTTAAAATGGTCTTTAAGTGCTGAAATCAGGAAATGCTGCAGTAGCAAAATCCAGAGTTAGAGTTATGAGTTCCACCACTAATTGAAGCTGGTGACTTTATGTAAGTTTGAAACACGTGATTTTGATTGAACAGTTGCAATAGACTGTTTCCCCCTGAGTTTTTCAGTTTTCCAATCATAACTTATCAGCCATAACTGGGGAAGGCAGGCCGTCAAGCTTCCAGTTTCTCATTATGCTGAAGTGGTGAAGGGCACCCGATTTGAATTTTATCAGCCCATTGGATGGACATTATCAGTGGTTATCAGCGTCATAGATATGGGTTAGAAGGGGCCTTCTCTATCGACTTAAGATTCAAGAAGACGTTATCAAAATACAGTAAAGACTAGCACTAAGTGTCCTGGATGCCTTTGGAATATTTATGCTAACGTTAGCAGCACTCCTCATTTGATTTGAGGACAGTTTTAACTTCAGCTTAAAGGTGGGGTAGGTCATTTTGGAGAAACCAGCTCGAGTGTGCAAGAATTTGAAAATACACAGCAGGAGAAAATCTGCCACCTCCTTACAGAGCCCCTCCTCCAACACACACGAATGTGCACATGACCAATGAGGGCACAAGATAAGTTTGTGCACAGATGGAAGGCTGACAGGCAGGTAGGCCATCCAGTTACTTTAGCCGGGCCGGCTAAAATGATTGGTCGTGCTTTTTACAGTACTACGGCTTCCACAGATGACATTTTTTTAAGGATTTTTTGTCAAAGCACTTTAGATATTCATTGCTATCGGGATGTTAAGAGCATTCCATGGAATATAGCAAAAAGTGTATCTCGAGCCGGTTTCTCAAACTTACCTACCCCACCTTTAACTGGTCACAAGCAAAACCATATTTTAAGAGTCAAATATTTTTATGATGCAATGAGATAACAGTCTGATTTAGCATGTTTCTTGATCATAAGAATACATTTAAATGTTCCTGTCATCTATATGGATCATGTATTGGTGAAGATGATGCTGTTCAGGACATGTAGCAATAGACGGAGGGTCTTTCAGCATGGACAATGTATGTAGCATCAAGTACATATTTAAGACCGCTATCTAAAAAAGAATAGTATTCAAAAACAATGATTATCTTTAACAACAAGGAAAACTTTGAACAGTCAACCCCCAACTGTGATTGAGAGCAACCTCAGTAATGTAATGGTAGCTTAAAGGTGACCTATCATGCAAAATGCACTTTTGTACGTCTTTTATACATGAATATGTGTCCCCGGTGTTCCAAGGAACTCACCAAGTGTCAGAAAACACAACCCTCTCTATTTTCCTCCATACCCAAATCTCTTAAATCTCTGCAACGGCTCTGATACAGACTGATCCAGATTTGAACACTTCTATGACGTCACAGAAGTGGCGCTACGGCTATTAGGCCAACTCCACCAATCAGGAGGAGACAGCCACGGACATTGCCGTTCGAAAGCGCTGGAGACGCTGTAGTACATATGCCAGGCCTGTAGATGGTGCTGTTCTCACAGAATCAGCCCATGCAAAGACAGTGTTAAATTGAGCAAAATGAGGAATGGCTAAAATGCATGATCTGTTTGGTATTTTGAAAAATAAAAAGTATAAATATGCCTTATATAGGTATGGTCCTACACTATATTATTCAAATATAGCATGATAGGTCCACTTTAAATAGCTAGCTGGCTCGAGGTGATAATACTGTATCTGCCATTGTGACAGCTTCTTGCTTTTGCCTAGCTCTGTCTGAAGCCAACAATTAAATGTTTAAAAAAATACACACACAGATTTCAAGTGGTAAATCTGCCACTGCTGTCTGTGTTAATTGCATATGTACCGTGCGAGAATCCAAAGCTTGACAGGCACACCAGTAACAGCTCTAATAAAAAACTGATTTTGTTGTCTTTATACTGTGAATATAAAGTGGGAATTATTGGGCCTGTGCTTCCACTTTATGTTTTCCAACCAAGAGGGGTAAGGTGTTCCTCAAAGCTCAGCAGAGCGTCAGAAGAATCTGTGACAGTCGAGTCCCCGGATGATCGCTGACTGACAAAAATATCAGCTTTCAGGATGATTCTCAGTACAGCTGTTGAGACATGCCCTTTCCTGACAGACGTGTAACTGTCAGCTATCAGAGCCTTAACAAAACATTTTTTTAAGGTTACTGGATGGCTAAAAATAGAGCCTACTTGCCATTTTATTTGGATCCTCCTTGTGTCTGTCTCTGTAAGCGGCTCTGGAGAGCTATCATTTTAACATACAAAAATCGCGAATAAAAAAACCAATGTATTGACACTTACACGTTGCGCTGACAGCAGGGATATGTGTTTACAGTGAGTTTAACGTGATCGGACAAACTATGCTTCTCTGCATCCTCACCATCATGCTGTCCAAACAGTGTGTGGAAGCAGGTTACATTCATTTTCATTAACGGCGGACAAATTGTGTTTGGAAGGGGCTTAATCTGATTGCGTGTTCTGTGGAGGTCTGCGGTCTCTTATGCAACCTTGTGCTCCATCAATTGGGAGAATTTCTAGATTTGATTAGTTGATTGATTTGATTACTCGATGATTTAATAAACAGGGTACCTACAAAGAAACTACCACAGTTGATCATCTTGTCAAGGCTCTGCTTTATTTCAAATCAATAAAAATGTATGTCGATCAGTTTGAAAAACTATCCTATTTTGCTCTATATGCACAAACCAGATGTTTAGATACAATCATATATTTATTACCCTTTACATAATTCATTTGTATTCTCAAATGTACATTGGCAAGCCGTGAACTAAAGTTTAATAATTGATTATACGAGAAATATTCATCAAACATATATCAGAGGAACTTGAATGAAAAGCTCTAAGCAGAAAAGGCCAATGAACAATGAAGAGCAGTAGAAAACCTTGAGGATGTTTTTTATCGGCAAGATAATTGTATTGATTTTCTGCCTTTAGGGGCCAATAGCTTGCGTCTCTTTTAACTGTAAAAGTGTGGAGAACACTTACATCTTCCTACTCTTTTTTCTGCCTGATCTAAAACTCAAACTACATTTTTCGTTAGGACCTAAACATTGCTGATTTGCAGTATGTGTATTCTTTATTGTACGGAAGAAGTACAAGGGATTTACTTGACTGTAAGAGCATCACATATCCAGCCTCCTTTTGCATTCTCTCCCCTATGTGGCAGATACAAAATGAGAAAATATATCACAGACACAATCAGGATAATATTTCTATCACTGGAGGCAAAGTGTGAGCTTAGTGTATTCGTATAGTTGCTATCATTAACCTTACGGCTTGAGCACACTGTGCTTTTTGTCAGAAGACAGATAACAAAGTATAACATTTATTTAATCAGGTAGTCTTATTGAGATTAAGATCTCCTTTGAAAGATACCGGAGTACAGCAGGGGAAACATTCACATTGAGTAAACACAGTGCGGGAAATTCAGTACCACTTTGATAGGAAACAAAACAGCACCGAAAACCAATCGCAAATATCTCTGTAAATCTTTCCAAAAGTAAATGAAATGTTGAAATCTAATGGGCCGTATAAGCCCTAAAGTCCTTTATAATACATTTAATTAATGAGGTGAGAGTTGTTGTACTGCAGGGTGAATATGATTTCCTTTGTCTCAATTATTAATAGACATATATCAATTACTGTACAAATAGTAATTATTTCCTGTAATATGATAAAACTTGTTAGACCCCTGAAAAAAAGTTAAGGCTATTCTTCTTTACAGTCTCTTGTAAATCATGTAGTGTCTGTAAAAAACAAAAAGAATAATCAAACAGATGTAATTTCCACTTTTTCTGTACAAATGCAAACACAACAGATCCAATTATGAGGCCACTATCTGTTAAACCACATCTAAGTTAATTAATAATACAACCATTTATTAAAAATTCATTTATTTAAAGGCGGAATATTTTATAAAAACTACTTTAACGTTAACTTTATATAAAGACGTGGATTGATTTAAATGTAAATAAATGCACAAAAAAGCATTCATGTATTTTCAGGAATTATTTGACGTGTGTTGCTATAGTGATGCAACAGCTATTTCGATAAATGAATCGGAATAACTACAACTTTGATGTTAACTGAATGGAGGAATAAGCCCATTCGTGATTTTCACCCTTATTAGAGAAGATAATCTCTTCAATATAAACTTTCTTTCACCAACGCGCTGGTACCACACAATGGCATGAAGAAAAATGGGTCTGATCGCCACGAAGATTTGAAAATAATTGAACCACAATTGCACTCGGAGCCAACCACTGAAGTATGATGAGGTCAGATATGAGGTGGAACAACTTAAAACAAGAAAGGAAATGAATTCCCTCCAAAAATCGAGCCACACGGTTTTATACCGCTCAGTTTAAGTTCTTATCTTCAAGGTCAAACAGGGTCAAACAATCACAAAAAATGTCTTTAATCATGTCGCCACTACACTAAAGGCTTTTCTACTTTTGGACTGCGTGAAATTCAGTCCTTTCTCGTATGAACAGAAAGGATTCTGGTTGTGCATCATGAGCACTCGTGTGGGCTTCGTCCTTTTTCTATCATGCCTCGTCGTTATGCAGCGTTATATACTGTATTTAGTAACAGAACATCATTAACCTGAGTAATGTCTTTTGAATTTCTATCAAGTTCAAAGACGGAGTGACTCACTGCATCAGTATTTCCATTTTGTGTATCCCCAGGTGTCCTTGCTGTCTCATTTCGTAACAGAGACGTTTCTGACTAAAACCACAGTGCACATTGTTTGAGGACATTTCACAATTTGCCAGCAGCATGTTTGTGACCTTTGAGAAGTGCTGTCATAGCATATCTCTGTTATTGTTTCAAGGTAAGAATCCCCTGGTTCAGCTAAAAGAGTGAAAGGTCATGATTATTTCCTCAGGGCCTGAAGACAGTTTGTGGTTTCTGTCCACTGTTCATTTCTCCAGTGTAATCCCAATATCTTGCAGCGTGCTAATATTTTAATCGCTATAATGGACTGAGACCTTGTGACATCCTTGAGGAAAGCTGCTGGAAAGACAGAGTGAGAACGGGCAAGATAAGGCACAAAGAGGCAAAAATAGAGAAACAAAATACTATATTTCATTTTGAGGAGATATTGCTAATCAAATATATTGAACATTTATTTTATATTAGGTTTGCACCCACTCACACATATCATTGAGACAGAAGATTAGAAAAGTACAGTGGTTTTAAAAGAAAATGCATTTCACTGCAGAGATTCAAGGTAAACACAATTAAGAGTCTACAGCCATGCTAGCAGCTGCACAAGGCTTTAAGCCCCCGTCACACTGTCCCGAAATTGACACCAGATGGACACACGATAAAGGAAATGTTCAAATTCGGCTCTGATCGTAACAACATCGGACCATTCGTGAGGGCATCTTAAGCCATCGTATGACCGCCGGTGGAGTTTCTCAGGCTCCACCAGCAACTTCGTGAGCGGTGGCAAAATCTTTGGCATCACAAAAAATTGCAGAAAGACCTTGCGAAGGTTCATTTTCGTGTTGAATTTGTGTGGCCATTTTGCCCTTCGTAAGGACATCGTGAGGGCATCTTGTCAAATCGTGTCATCTTTGTCTTTACTTCGTGTGATCATCGGTGCCATCGGGTATTTTTCACCTCACGAAGACAATGCGAAGGAAACAAGAAGCTGCCCGATTGTCTTAGGAAGGCAACACGACTACGTGAAGTCCTCGCAATGCCGTCGTGTAGTCATCGTATTATAGTACGATGACATCGAGATTGCATTTATTGCACAACAAAATCATGTAGACATATTATGTAAATAACCCAAATTGTGTTCTGTGAAACTGAAAAGGATATTACATTGTTTTTGTTACTTTCGTTGCAGTTGTATGTCTTAAATGTAATTTAGGTTAACTTCCTGTTTTATTTAGATGCTTTTATTTTGAAGGCGAGTTTACGCTGTTGACAGGAAGTTGTTGTTGCTATGGAAACAGCGATGGAGATAAGTAATATCTTCTAATCTATATATAAAGAGGGAGAAAGTAAAGAATAAAGTGTATGTTTAAATGTTAGCATCCCCCGAAGAGGCACAAGCTCTTACGTTGAGTCTGGATACATTCGAAATCATCAGTAAAGTCTACGACCATATTTTCGTGTGTGGTTCGGGTGCCATCGTGTGGTCTTCTGTAGGAATTGTACTTGCTTCGGCTGTTGCTTGGCTGTTGACCAAGTTCGGGGCCATCTTTGTGCGAAATCACAATTCCATATTCGTGTGTCCATCTGGTGTCAATTTCGGGACAGTGTGACAGGGAATGTAACAAGCGCAATCGAGATGTATGCTAAAGGCAGCATGCTAACAGTCATGGCTAATGGGAAAGTCATAATGAATGTTTGCGGGCATTTGGTCATACATCACAGTATTGAACAAAATAAAACTACAATTCGGAGTATTTCAATCAAAACAAAAATTGTGAACTTCATGTTGGTGCTTTTTGAAATCATGGATCACGCAAGACAGTAGGATTGAATTCAAAGTGATTTACTAATGCCCCTGAATCACAAAACACTGAGAAGAGGAAAAAGAAGGATATGAGTGATAAGATAAAACCAGAGAAGACAAGCAGAGCAGGTTGATATTTAGCTTGTGAATATATAAAGCACACACTCCTTACAAAAAGGTTGGAGCATAGTTTATGTAATGGACAGCTTTCTCCTATGAACTTTGTATATCAAAGTTTCGGCCTCTTTCCCGCATTTTGAAATCTTGACTGAACTGGACTGCAGGACACAGATGAGACTCGAGATATGAAACAAAACAAAACAAATACACACAGAGACTCTTGCACTCAGCTTATATATAGAGATGTTGTTTAAAAATGCAAAAGCCGTTAAAGTAAAACATGTTCTTTCTCCAGCTTTGAGAAAGAAACGTGTTTTGCTTCGAGGTTATAGCGCTGCCCAGGCCCTGTAGGAGATAACAGATGATCGCCCAAGCGAAGCATCGGCTACAGCAGATTTTCAGCTGACACTGGTTTTGTCCAATTCCATCGAGAACATCTTTTTGTGAGCTGACTGTTGGGTTTCTGAAGGATGGTAAAGTAAAACACTGAGTATGTCGGAGTGGTCAGAGGGGACAAAGCTTCTGATTGATAATGTAAGCAAACAGGAACAGAAACGGGTTGAACTGATGTTATCTTAATGACCGGAAACAAGTCAACATTTGAGGTAATTTGTCATTTCTAAAAGATGTAACTTGATTGAAGAGTATCAGTTGGAACAAAAAGATACATTTACTGAATGTCTTCTTCAGGTGAAGGTGAATGCTCAGAACAGGATTGTTACACAACAACCGCTCTGTGTGTTATGTCGCCTTCAGGCTGAAACATATTGAGTGCTAGAAACATATTGAATAGACGGTTAAACCAGAACACTAATAAACCTCACATTGATTCTCTCCTTTGTTTCTAGCTCAGCGGATCATTTTGGTGCCATTTAAAGATCCTTTGACCCATGCATCCACCGCAATTAAATGGATTTGTATGAACGGTTACTGGTTTTGAAAATGACGTTTTATTAAAACATTCAACATCTTTTTCTAGAAACACTATGTATGATAATTTCAGTGGAAGTCTCTCACAGTGAGTTCTGAGGATTATCCAAACTAACTGGGACACTTATATAACGAGGCATAGTTGTTTAAGACTTTAGTTTTTCAAAGGGCTCCAGTGGAAACCAACATATTGGTTGGTTTTGGCTGCTCAAACATGAAGTAATTCCCAATTCCCTGATGCAACTTTCTCAAGTATTGTTTGGGGAAATTTGTGCAGATACTGAGATTGTAATCAACACAACGCGGGAATGAGCATTTCATCTCTTCTGCCTGGCTGTCTCCAAGTCAACAAACAAATAAAATAGCCCCAAAACATTCTTTAAAAAAAACGTTTTCCATTACAGCACCACACTGAACACCTTTTACTATCATTGTACTCAGGGAAATGTCATATGTTTTGGTGAGTTTGCAATTTGAATAAACTGATACTTTAAGCTCAATTGCTTGTTTTATTGGACGTAATGAATCTTTCAAAGAGAGAGCGAAACAAATAAATGTGAACACACATAAAGACTTAATTGTGTTGATTAGATGCAATCTTAGTTAAGGGTGTCCCACAGTCAGCAGAGAAAGCTAATAGCTTGAGGAATGCTCATCATGCGGATTTAAAGCAGTTTACTCTCATTTAAAGGCTCCATTAGTTTGGTAGTCAAATAAAGGAGATGACCCCAAAACATAATGCCCTGCAACACAAATGAACATGTGCAAAGAGCGTTCTTTCGTGATGTTATTCACTTCTTCATGTGACATTAACCAGTGAGAACACTAAGCAGGTCAATTATAAAAGAGTGCAGCTAAATGTTCTGAACTGATGGGGATTTTGTTTGACACCGCCAGCCTCTCAAGACTCTTTTTTTAGCCTTTAAAAAGACAGATTATGGGTATGCCTTTACATGTGGTGCTGTAGTTTTATTCTGAGGATTTTAAGAAGAACTAACAGTTTTGTGTTTGTCCAAGATGCATCCTTCAGTGGTTAATCAAACAAAGGAATCAAGTTTTGAGTCTTCCATACGATGACTGATCCGAGCGCTCAGCAGTACGACGACATCACAAGCCTTAAGACAACAAGCAAACGAACAAAATCTACACACACGGACAAATGTGCACTCATGCAAAACCACATACATGCATACAAGCGTTCCTCTCAGGGGGTTTAGCTCCTGTCGACCACTGCTCATTCATGCGCATACATAACACACAGTTTTCTCCGAGGCACAGCGCACATACATCAACTCTAAACACATGCAGAGCACAGAGATGCACACCTGATCTCATGCTCTTCCTGTTCGCCCCTGGTTACAGTAATGAATGAAACATGAACGCCACACTCTCCCAGCACATCGTTTATATCTTTGATGGAAACAGCCACGTCTCCCCCCTCTTTCTGCTCACACATCCCATGTTTTATTTTACAACTTACATAATTGAAAACGATTCCAGGTCTGAGAAGTCTACTAAGTCTACTACAGGTGAACTGGACTCCAGCTGACCTTCGCTTTTTGTGTCTTTACTGGGGTTGGGTAAGGGGGAGAAAATGAAAAAATGGAAGGAGACAAATGCCGCAAATTAAATTTAATCTGTTTCAGGCGTATACACATACACACACTGCTGGTTAATAATGCAGCAGGTGCACAGTGTGCCATACATACTGATCACAGCAGAGGACCTTAAATATATACACATGAACCCCATTCACACGACATCCATTTTGATACTTGTCAATGACATAATGCATTAGCTAAATAAATAAAAAACATTGGCTTTGAAAAGCAATGCCTCTAAAAGCCAAGTCTTAACCCTTAAGGCCCTGACACACCTACCCGATTTTGGGAGTCAGAGGCCGTCAGAGGTAGTCGGGCATTCGCGGCGCCCTACTCAGGTTGGTGTGTCCCGCACCGTTGTTGCTTTATGGCACATTTTCACACCTCCCGCGGCCTATTCAACATGTTGAATCGACCTCTTTTGAATGACGAATACACACTACCGCTGCCTGCTGGTAAGGACAGTCGACTGAAGTCTTTGCGGTGTGTTCGTAGGCGGGCCGCGTAGCGGACGTAAAAGTCGGGACGCCTTCGGTACGCGTTCTTTGGTCTCAGGTTGGTGTGTAGCGGCCTTTAAACAGCCTCGAAAGAAGTCCAAAAGCACCCTCACTCTACTAAAATCTAAATTGGTCCTGACAACGATAGAAGTATAAGAGTACCACTCACACACACACACACCAAGATGTAAATACTCTTTGACCTTTTACTCACTGGGTCCTACATATTTGCTACACATGCCTGTCATAACAGTCATCTACACAGATGCTGACGTCTTTATAAATAAATCAGTTGTTGTTGACTTGGTGTTTACATGTTCTGTTCTTCCATTTGCAGATCTGCTGTATGCGTCTTCTAGACTTGCAAAAAACAACATTTCAAAACTGGAAATTGTCGCAAAATGAACTTTTGTTCAAATTTGAATGTGAGACTATAACATGATTAACTCAGATTCAACAAATACCACCTATTAATCTTTAGCTTTGTTTATCTTGTGGATCAGGAATTATGCTGCGTGAATCTGCATGAACTCACCCCAATGCTGCATTCATTTTAGTAATTCATTCATTCATTTTGTAAAAGTGATTCAAAGCCATTTTCAGAAGGAAAACGAAAGGAAATGTTTTAGAAATATTTTGAGGTTAAATGTAGTTTGAGGCACATTGTTGGACCATCCATTTAATGCATTAAACATCAAGTGTGAGCGTCTGTTCCTGTTTGGCGATGAAAGAGCAGAGCTTTTTATCGCTGTGTGAAACATGAGTCAGCACTTGTGTGATGCTGACCTGGGACCCTCCATCAGGGGAGCTGTTTTGATGAATCCCCTCAGCAATTATCTGGGGCTTCAACCGAGTCAGTTACATTTCTGAGTGGAGGGAGAGCGAGCTCATCCACATGAAAGTACAGTGTGAGCTGAAGCAAACACACACAGTGCAAACATACCGGAACTACATGAATAAGACGCCTAATTACATCCCAGTGACAACAAATCAACGAGCTGGCACTGTGAAGCGCAAAACACACAGGCAATAATATGGATTTCATATGATGGGATTACAATAGGCATGGGACTCGCACATATGCACTGAGCTCATTTTCTTGTATCCCCCTCCCTACTTGCCGACATGCAATTAGATAAGAGAGTGTTCGACAAGGCACTTGGCGCCCACACGCTTCCATTTCAGAGCGGCTTTCATAACCGTAAAGCTCAACTCCACCGGCCCACTTTGACCAAACTCTCTCAAACCAAGCCCCTTATTCCTCTCCAACACAGGGAGTCACATCCCGCCCGCCCACTCGCAACCAGCTCTCAGTTTCCCCCGCTGTCACACAGCATCTAATGGAATTTAGTTTTGCTCACACTCAGGCCAGGCTCAACCACATGTTGGTGTTGAGCAGTGGAGAATTGCTTTGAAAATTCCACTCTTTTCATGTGATGGGTTTAAAAAGTCAATATGAGAGAGTTGAGAAGTTTGATGAAATTGATTAGATCTCATTCCCAAATGTCATCAGTTGAAACACAATCTTTAATAATGTTTGGGAAATTAAAGCGATTCATTTTGAACAGCAGCCCAGGAGAAGAACAAACTAATCATTCAGTAATTATTCAAAATTGAGAGTACACTTCTCTCAGTCAGTAGTTGTGTAAGGAAAACAAGAAAAGACTGACTTCAGTGTAGTGTTCAACACATTCAACATTTAACCACTACAATTATTGGCAATATTTAAAGAAATTCAGAGGATAAAGGATTTATGCCTCAAACTAAACAAGTACCTTTTCGACGTCAGAATTGTGGGCGTATTGTCTAGCTACTTGTGTAACTTTCCAAAACCGATAATCTTAAATTCGGATAATATCCACATGTCTACCCTACTTTTATAATTTTCGAATCATAAATCTATCGATTAGATTTATGATTCGAAAATTATAAAAGTAGGGTAGACATGTGGAAATTATGTGTGTCACCCACAGACCTTATTTCGAGGTATTTTCCAAAATCCTATGGAGAAATTGCATTGCTTTTTTGTCGAAGGAACCCATGCGCAGCTTACTTCCGGGTTTTAGGACGCGTCACCGTGGCACTCTATAGGCGAGCTGTTTGGAGGTGAAAAACACTAAAAACTTTTATGTTTAAAATAATGCTGTCAAAATTATCGCGTTAACGGTGGTAATTTTTTTATTTTATTAATTGCGTTAAAATATCTAACGCATTTAACGCATGTGCAGAATGGCCCGCCCCATACATCCCACCAGTGGCAGCGCCAGGGTATGGCTGGGGTAGGCTACACCCATACCAAGAAATGGCTTAGCCCCACCATGAAAAATGATGTTAAAGTAAGCAAAATAAAGTCCGCCAACTCGCGCCGAGAATTGCACAGACAGCAGTTAGTAAGATTGATTTCAGTAGTGTTGGAGATTTAGAGGATGTTGAAAACCAACCTCGTCTCCGCGTGTCGTTTGACAAGCTAGGTGAATTCGGGAAAAGGGAGGGATTAAGAAACACCAGAATACAAGTTAAACAATAATCCTGCTTTTAATGATATACAGTAACGATACAAAATACAAAGAAATCACGAAGCACTCTGCAGATTACTCCGGGCTCAGGTTCTACCCCACGTGTGAGACAGGTCTCAGGAACGGCTGGTGAAAAACAAGAGCGCGAACCAAAGGAAAACACAGGCTTTCATACTAAAACACAGGAGGAGGAGGTGTACGTGCTTTCCCCCAGAGGTCATCTTATTGGCAGAGACGAACACATGGCCTGTCGCACCCAATCAGTGCGACACAGCAGAAGAAACCCCGCTCACATCTTGTAGCCAGCCCCCCAGTCCGTTTATGGCCCTTTGTCCCTGGGTCCATCCCCCCCACCCAGTTTATGGCCCTTCAGGTTACCACACACAAGTTAAAAGTATGTTTTAAAATATAGTTGTTATAGTTGGCTAAATATACGTAATACATGTTAATTACTTTCATATCAATAACAACGAGGAACACATTACCTATGCTCTTAAGCAGTAGTAGAGATGCTTTTCAAATAGTCAAACTTCTCACAGGCTTACCTATGGCCCTTCCATTTGTTTGAGCTATTGTTCACATCTTTACTTCAAATAAAAGGTTTCACATTGTATATTTCCAGCTTCCTTTACACATACTGCTATTATTAACACAAAGTAACTAACCACACACCTCTATTGAAAACAAGTCGATTCCCCTGACAATTGACATGCTGAAACTCCTGGAATGCGTCCCTCCCCCAGCTCTCTCGTCCCTATCATAAAACTGCTTCCATTTCATATAGAGTAATAAAAGATGTTTAAGCTAATTTCTCCACAATGTTTGTAGCCATTTAGTACCCACACATGAAAGAATAAGAACAGAGGTATAGTTGACCAGTAATCATGTAGCATTTATATTTACTTCCATGAAAACACATACACATCTGCTACAAGATTGTGTCACACACACCCATCCTTCTTTTACGAGGGAAGCATTCCAGCGTCTGGCACTATTCCCAAATATGGAGATCTCCTGCTCCCATCCTTCTCTGAACACACAGAATTCACCTCAATATATTGGGAGAGGAAAAGATACTTTGTCCCTTCAAATTTAACACACATGAACATATATAAGGTGACACCAAAATGAATATACCAGATTGAACTTTCCTGTCATACCACGTTACTTTAATCCTTCAAATAATTCAAATAATCCTTCAATTCCCCCTTTTTGGTCTCGCATTAACGAGACCAACACACATAAGACATTTGAAACAAAACTACTGTCCTTCTTTAATACGGTGTCTGTCCCCCTTCATTAAACCCTTGAGAACAGAAAACAACCTCCAATGACAATGAAGAAACTATCAGAGTGAGAGCCTGAGTGCCAGACAGCAGCATCCTTGCGTGTTGTTGAATCATCAGGGCCCCCCCCCCTCAGCGGAATACGCCAACAAGGGCAGCTGATAGGGAGGGGGAGATGCGGCCTTTCCTTCAAAGGTGGAACTGATGAATCTGATCAGAGAGAAGTAGACTCCTCTGCTGCCTCGAGAAGTCCCCCAGCCCGCTGACGCCTCCTTCCAAGTCGTCTGCTGTCGGGATGTCCGCGAGGTCCTTCTCCTCCAGTCCGCTGATGCCTGCTTCCAAGTCGTCTGCTGTAGGGATGTCCGCGTTGACGATAGCCAGGTCCATCCTGATGTCCTCCAAGGTCCTAGCCGGAGTGTTCCTCGCCGCACACTGGCTCCAGTAGTACCAGATGTCCCCCTTTGCTCCTCGGCGGACGGCATGAGATGTCCTCTGGGTCACTCTGTAGAGGCCGGAGAGCCTGGGGTTGAGTCACGTAGGACTGACGACCTTCAGCCAGACGAACTCCGCTGTGTCGGCCTCCTGCTCCTCGGGTCCCCCTTTTGGCGTCAGCAACCTGTGTGGAGAAATCTGATACCCACCCCTCAAGTCTACGCTCAGGGCTTCTGGGCCCTCAGGTGTTTGACCCACCGCTGGTAGGCCGCTTCAGAATTCTAATACTTGGCCTGTGTCAACAAACTAAACCCCAACATCTTCAGGTGAACTAAATAACATATCTCAATAGCTCTGAATTTCTGACAAGCATCTGTGTTATTATAAATGAAATCCTTGAGATCCCATTTAAAATCTAAATATAATATGAACTGCTAATGTTTCTGGTAAAGAAACACACTAATGTTATGGATTAAAAACAACTAAAATCATGATACTGACAAAGTGAATAATTTCCAGGCGAGACTGCTTCTACCTGTCACTGCTTGGATATTATCAAGCTGAAAAATGAATACAGAAATCCAACATACTGTCATCAAATGTCTTTCTATTATGACTTTAAATTAAATGTACATCCCCATAATGATCTAAACAGTCTATGGCTTTTACTTCTTTACCAGGCTAGTTACAAGATGTTGTCTAAATTAAATTCTATCTCATTACATTACTATGTTTTAACTTAGCTGTAATATGTTCTTTCTACATTTCAAACCTCAGTTACTTTAATACCTGTTGAAATATTACAAAATTGTTTTCATTATCACCGTTCACCTTCTCATTCTCATTCTGGAATTACCTCTCTCAGTAGCCCCTTGGCCACTGATTCTGCATCTGTGTTACCTGTTATAACTCAATCAATATTAGAAACATGTCAACATCCATCAAACAGTATCTTATCCCCAGATATGGAGCAGGTTAAATCTAAAACTGTCAATCAATGGTCAGATTGAACATCTGAGTTGGGGCGGCAGGTTTCTTCCAGTCCCTAAATGAAAATATCCCACACTCCCCCTTTTTACACATGTAAACATGTGTAATAAAATCCTGTATGGGAAGAAAACCTTCAG
The DNA here is from genome assembly GCF_949606895.1 of Notothenia rossii. Taxonomy (NCBI): domain Eukaryota; kingdom Metazoa; phylum Chordata; class Actinopteri; order Perciformes; family Nototheniidae; genus Notothenia; species Notothenia rossii. The sequence continues at coordinate 10,517,578 of NC_136910.1, forward strand.
GTAACCAGTGGTTATAAGAAAATACCAAACATCATTCACAAAAGTACATCCATCATTTTTCACAGTAAACACTCCAGGGAAAATAAGTGTTCATTTCCAGCTGGCAGTCCTAAAAGAAACAGAATCTTTAGATTTTAGTTTGAGTTTTACATTTGCAAACCGCCAACTCCTGTGGGAATTAGAAACGGGTCACATGTGCATTTTTCCAAATGCGTGGAATTGTAGGAAACCTGTGTTTCCCATGGAGCTCCAAAATAATGTATTAGTCCAAAAACATGCTCGGTTAGTTATTGTTTTAGAATCATGCAGTTGCACTGATCACATGCAGAAATGCATTCACACCCACACTGTCAGGTTGTAAAGTCAAGTTTGGTCAGCCCCAGAGTCAGTCATTGATAGTGCTTTTCTCAAGTCACACTGTCAGTCAGGGTCAAAGGTCATTTGGTCTCAGTTTCATTGGCCATGTGTCGTGCTCTGCAGAGACTTTGATATTTCAGCAAAGGCCAGTATCCTCTGTCTACAAAAATCAGTCATATATGGAGCGCCATCATTTATCAATTCCCGATTACCACCTTAAGTCAGATATCTCTAACTTGTCATCGGGACGGCTGCTTCCCACATTTCCTGCAACTTGGTACAAAACTCACTTCATAATAGTACTACTACTACTGCAATTTATTTACAACTAAGTAGTATTAAAATGTCTAAGAAATCTAATTCAGAAACTTGTGTACATAACTATTATCTTAAGTCAAAACATTACTAGGATCTGTGTAGCTCTGCATTTCATAGCTCATTATACTCATTCATCTTCAATTCTGGTCTACTTAAAAACAATGTTAAACTCTTTAGCAGTGTGTGGAACCTTGGGTGTCCGAACATGCAACCATCACCCTTTACTTTATCAAGGATTAAAAACAGTTTCCATCCTAAAGCCCTCCTATGGTAATAACTATGCCACAATGGTGAAATCAATATTGTAACAAATGAAATCACTGCTTTATTCACACATGAATAAAAATCTCTTGAAGAATGATTTATTAATATGATGGAAAGATTGAAGAATATGGTTCTACACTGTGCTACTCCAAAACACCCCCTGCTTAAAGTGTAGTGCATATTTCCCTCATGTCTCCCCCTTTAACCCTCAGTGTGTTTTTAGGATGATTTTCTCATTTGACATTAATAGTTTCCTCTTTACTGCTATTTTGAATTTACCAATCGATTAATTCATGGTTAATACCTCTTTTTATCTTTACTTATTTATCAAGTCAATTCAAGTTCTTTAAATGTGGTGTCTTTTATGTGCGTTTTGTGAATAAGTGTGTTTATGTGTAAACTCACTCATTCCCGTTTTCCTTTTCTCCTCCCCTGGTTGTCTCAAGCCGTGACCCCGACCTCCTCACTTCAAATCGACTATGCCAACTCCTCTGATTCTGTCTTCTCTTCAGTCCATCAGCTCTTGAATCCATCCGCTGTAACTGTTTTAGGCAGCCTTTGGCCCAGTCACATCTGCAGCCCACATCATGCCACTGTTCTTTGCACTGCTTTGCATTCCATCTCCCCTTTACAGTCTCTCTGCTGCTTCATGGAGGGCGGATTCTGCTCTCATGTCCCCCACTCTGCTCCTGTGCCAAATCTCGTGGCTCAGCTTCATGCCCTGTCTGAGGGACTGATGAGAGTATTTCTGTATGTCAGCAAGCGGTTTGGTTCTGGATGCCTCAGGTGGAGACGGTTCAGCTCCGGTTCTCTGTCTGTTTGATGGAGAAGGAGGAGCCTCCTTTTGGGTTGGGTCTTTTGTCTGCTTGGAGGGACGGGGTCGTAGCCTTTCTAACTCAGAGGGGGAGTCCAGGTCCCGGGACGCATTATCCATAAGAAATCTAGCACACTGAGATTGAATCAATCCAACCCTTTCCACTCTGTCTCTTTGTAATCATACTATCTGTCTTAGTTGCTAAATGCCATCTAAACAACACCATTAATGTCTACTAATGATATTACAAAAACTCCCTCTATAAATTGTTTCATCCATTGTTACATATCTACCCAACCTGACTCTTTCAGGAAACCATTTTCTTCCATAAATTGAAATACCTGTTTCAAGCATTACATATTTCACACACTACGAAAGAACATCTCCATACTTTCTCCAATATTTTAAATCCCACTGTTACTTAGAACAATAGTAAACCTGCAGAGCACACTGATCAGATCACAGTAATATAATTTGACTCAAGTGTAGGCCCATGTCTACTTTCCATTTTACTTATTACTTTTGGTGAATATTCATTTATACTGTCTAAATTCCTTGTCTATGATGTGCAAAAAGTTAGAGTATAAAAATGTGTTTTTCTCAATGTATTTACACTCCACGGATTCTTGAGTTTACTCATCTCCTAGTGTTGTCGTTCCTAAAAATGTTAGCAAACACAAAACTCCCACTACAACATTTATAGATAAATTGATCTAGCAAAATGAACTCTTTTCTAATTCAAAATGTGACAAAAGAACAATGATTTGTCTTTCACAAGATGGTGGTCTAACAGAATGACTCTTGACCTCATGGGGTCAAATAGATTTAGCCATGAGGCGGCTGACTTTAAAATGAACTGGGACAAAGAAACCACATGCATGTGGGTACATTATAGTCTAGAAATATAACACAAAACAACACGACTTAAAAATAATAACAATTCAAATGACTTCTGGTGAAAAGCATGAAGAACAAAACAACTTAATCTACTCTCAATGTTCATGTACACCATCACTGTGTATTTAATCAGTAGTTACCGGTTGTATCCTTAATCAAACTATTTCACCATCTTCACTTATTTTAGGTTACTCATTCAACAATATGACATTCTCCCGAATAGTAGTTAACTTTATATAACTTTTACTCTCTATATTTTAGCAACAACCTTACTTTTCTCTCTCTCTCCGTCTACTCTCCAAAACATCTCATTTCTCCTGACCACAAGTTTCTCATAAATCACCCCTTTGTGTAACCGTGTGAGATGGCTGGAGTAAAACCTCTTGCAGGACCTCTGTCATGCTTAAACATCAACAGATTCCCTCTGACGAACTCACAAAAATCTTCTCTTTACTTTCTACTCTTTTGTTCCTGTATTTAATATAATTTTCCCCTTGGAATATAATTAAGTACAATCCTTAGTTAATGACAAATACCATGAAATTCACAACGCAATGCAACGGTATCAATCAGTTGTCAAAGACTATATTTAAATAGCAGCAAATCATTGTTTCTTATTTATTTCAATATATCTACCACTTCAAATCACACCTTGATCTGTTCATTTTCTATGTATTTCACTCCAACTTCAGATCACTAGAGAAAAAAGCAAGCAGACACACTCCGGGCTGCTGCTGCTGCTCTCGAGAGGAAAAAGGGTGGGGGGAACTTTCACAGACAAATACTGACACCCCTTCTCTCTCCCCTGCTGTAGCTCTCAGCCTCTCCTCTGGAAAAGGGGGGCTTCTTTCAACAATGAACACTTCTGCTATCCTTTTATTCAATATTTCTGCTTGAACCCACTGTCCTCGTAAGCTCTTAACTCACGCTCCTCTCGTTAAAATTCTCCTTACATTATGACTTCGTATCTATTCATCTGACTTAGGCTGTTTCTGTTACCATTAAATATTCACAGAGTTCATATCTATTGATCTGACTTACTGTCCTTGTTACCAGTAAATATTCACAACACACCAAAGGATATAGTGAGGCCCGGTCACTTCAGAATGACTTTCTGAAGTTCGCGTTACTCTCCTTTGGATCACTTATAACAAATAACTCATCTCCAGCCCCGTCGAGCTGTGGATTCGTTATTTTGGGTCAGTCTTATATGGAGACTTAATACAACCAACTGACTACTCTTAGACAGTCTAACTGTGGGGACTCAATACCACCACTTCCAAGCCAGGGACTTTAATACCCTTCTGGCCTGTCGGAACTTGATATCCGATTTTAACTGTGGGGACTCTTATACCTCCACTTCCAAGCCAGGGACTTTAATACCCTTCTGGCCTGCCGAAACTCAATATTCGGTTTTAACAACTAAAACACGCATTTGCATTGTTACTATAAAAAACACTGTAAACTTCGTCTGACAACCCTAAAATTTGGAATATGGTCAAATCACAGGTTTCGAATTAAATCGTGTTTGCTCACCTGGTAGCCTATTGTACAGAGCTCTGTTTGTAGTTGTCAGAAGAGGCCGAGATGTTTAGCCCTGGACTATTCCGTCCGCTTGCCGCTGGTGGTCTCTTCCCCGAAAACACCCCACTCAGAAACGTCGGGTTCACCATTTGTTGGAGATTTAGAGGATGTTGAAAACCAACCTCGTCTCCGCGTGTCGTTTGACAAGCTAGGTGAATTCGGGAAAAGGGAGGGATTAAGAAACACCAGAATACAAGTTAAACAATAATCCTGCTTTTAATGATATACAGTAACGATACAAAATACAAAGAAATCACGAAGCACTCTGCAGATTACTCCGGGCTCAGGTTCTACCCCACGTGTGAGACAGGTCTCAGGAACGGCTGGTGAAAAACAAGAGCGCGAACCAAAGGAAAACACAGGCTTTCATACTAAAACACAGGAGGAGGAGGTGTACGTGCTTTCCCCCAGAGGTCATCTTATTGGCAGAGACGAACACATGGCCTGTCGCACCCAATCAGTGCGACACAGCAGAAGAAACCCCGCTCACATCTTGTAGCCAGCCCCCCAGTCCGTTTATGGCCCTTTGTCCCTGGGTCCATCCCCCCCACCCAGTTTATGGCCCTTCAGGTTACCACACACAAGTTAAAAGTATGTTTTAAAATATAGTTGTTATAGTTGGCTAAATATACGTAATACATGTTAATTACTTTCATATCAATAACAACGAGGAACACATTACCTATGCTCTTAAGCAGTAGTAGAGATGCTTTTCAAATAGTCAAACTTCTCACAGGCTTACCTATGGCCCTTCCATTTGTTTGAGCTATTGTTCACATCTTTACTTCAAATAAAAGGTTTCACATTGTATATTTCCAGCTTCCTTTACACATACTGCTATTATTAACACAAAGTAACTAACCACACACCTCTATTGAAAACAAGTCGATTCCCCTGACAATTGACATGCTGAAACTCCTGGAATGCGTCCCTCCCCCAGCTCTCTCGTCCCTATCATAAAACTGCTTCCATTTCATATAGAGTAATAAAAGATGTTTAAGCTAATTTCTCCACAATGTTTGTAGCCATTTAGTACCCACACATGAAAGAATAAGAACAGAGGTATAGTTGACCAGTAATCATGTAGCATTTATATTTACTTCCATGAAAACACATACACATCTGCTACAAGATTGTGTCACACACACCCATCCTTCTTTTACGAGGGAAGCATTCCAGCGTCTGGCACTATTCCCAAATATGGAGATCTCCTGCTCCCATCCTTCTCTGAACACACAGAATTCACCTCAATATATTGGGAGAGGAAAAGATACTTTGTCCCTTCAAATTTAACACACATGAACATATATAAGGTGACACCAAAATGAATATACCAGATTGAACTTTCCTGTCATACCACGTTACTTTAATCCTTCAAATAATTCAAATAATCCTTCAGTAGCCACTTGTCTGGACATACCGAAGATCAGAAACGGTTTTGAAAACCTTTGTCACGTAGTGATCGTCTTCTCAATAGAACATCTTTGATAATGTCTTCTGGCCAATCAGAATCAAGATAACGCGTGGTGTTGTTGCAGAAAGTCCCGACGGAGAATACTTTTGCTGTAGGGTTATGGCTAGAAAGGATTCGTCTTGTGAAAAACTCTCGCGAGAGTTTGGCTGAATGTCACGTGGCTGAATGTTTACGTTTGGCAGGCAGCCTTTCAGTTATGATCGTTAACATCAGTTGGCCACAGCAAATGATGGTGAGAAGCTAAACTATCTATTAATTATGTCAATGACAGGGAGTGTGATTGTTGAAATAGGGTGTTAGCGGTCTTGTTGGTGTTCAAAGAAGAATGACAACACTGTAGATCACCAACACTATGGTTTATTTTTTATTCACAGGCAAGTCAACGTTGTCGCAGTAAAAGTCCCAAGATTGCTCCTGGTGCAATACAATGTTCCCTTGCAGTGTTTTACTATTAAGTCTTATGTTTCTCTATTAATATTGCTGCTGCATTAATGTGTATGTTGCACCATGTTACTGCTGTAGATGTGTTTCCGATCCGCTCCGATTACAACGAGAGTTACAACGAGAACGTGACGTCATATTTACACTAGACGGATCCTTTCTAGCCATAACCGTAGTACAGGGGTGCACATAACTGGTACACAGGTTATGTGCGTAATCTGAAATGCGTACCGTCACTTGTGTCACAAAGCGCATTTGCGTACCGACATACTTGTGAAGCTTTTCCAGAAGGCGGTTAGATCACGGGACGACAGAGTCGGTCTCCGTGTGCACAGACAGGTCTGCTGTTAACGTCGGTCTGTACAACGGAATTGTGCCAAAACTACGCCAACCGACTGCGGAGGGAGACTCCCCCCTTCACTGGAGAACTGCGCTAAAACAGCTGATCACAACGTTCACACTCTGTGGTCAGGAAGTACTCCACTAAACCCCCCCCCCGTCGACTTTCCTGAAGTACTCCCCCGTTGATAGAAATCAACACGTAATGAATTAAGACCCCACGGTTTGATGATTGATTGGTGTGTGGGCTGTCTCTCATTTTGACAAACAGACATTTTTTAACATACTGTATGTTAAATGGATATATCCGCCTTCTTTCATTTATCTTTCCATTCCCACAACAATATACATAAAGAAATGGCATATTTTGGACATAGTTGGAATGGTGATTAATCATGATTAATTAATTTTTAAACTGTGATTAATCTGATTAAAAATTGTAATCGTTTGACAGCCCTAGTTTAAAATAATAAAACTTAAAAATCTAAAACTGGAATTTCTCATCTTGCACTCACCCTTCTCTATAGCTTATGTTACAATTACGTTTATTGTGAATTGCATCCACATTTTAAGCAGATTAGCAAAACAAAATGCTAATTAATGCACCTTTTTATCCACAACTGCAAATATGTCAATTGTTAAAACTAATACAAAAATTCTATATTTTAAGGTTGAAGCTTTTTTGGGCTGCTGTTAGCGAATGTAAATGGGCGTAATTTACCTAAAACCTGACAGGAATTTAATCATCCAACAGCTTTCTTGACACGTAGGTCTGCACAGCGCCTTGCTGCCATATTGGCAGGTGTAGCGATTTGGCTCCTATAATCACAACACCCTTCTTTGTATCATTTCAAAGAGATGTTATTATGTAATTATTGAGAAGCAAAATTCCAGGTTCAGACCGATACAAATAATTGAAATGTAAAATTATCATTCTAACAAGTCACACATTAGTGTTCACAATAAATCATTGTTATTAATTGAGGGTGGTAATGAGTTTAATCCCTGCCACAGAGGCTTCTGCCTACTCAGTGCTCTCTATTTGGATAAATCAGCATTAAAATAACCCTTTTAGAGGTTTGATTCTGCCAACAAAAGGTGCACGCACTGCACTGCGGGACACAATAAAATGTGTTAAGTGTGCTCTCCGGAGGCATCAGCTGGATATTTGTTCATTAAGTTCATTGCACTTGTGATTTTGATCCTCTAGCAGTTGAGCGTGCAGAAGGGCACCTTGAGGGTCGATGGAGGGCCGCTGCCCTTCGAGAGGCTGACAGAGTCATTTGTCAAAAGGAAAAGGCCATGAATTTACTGCGCCCACTGTCTTATCCGCATGCTTAACCCCCTGCTCTCCTATCACTCACACACACACACACACACACACACACACACACACACACACACACACACACACACACACACACACACACACACACACACACACACACACACACACACACACACACACACACACACACACACACACACACACACACACACACACACACACACACACACACACACACACACACACACACACACACACACACACACACACACACACCACCTGCCTCTGCAATGTACGCAAGGGGATCTGGATCTTATGGAATTAGAGGGAGAGAGTGAGGTAGAGGGATACAGGGAGAGAGAGGGAGAGTTTATTTAATTAGGGGGAGACAGGAAGAGGACTGAGTGACATCATTTCAATGTCGCCTCTTTCAACCCCCCCACGATACATTTCCCTGTCAAGAGCTCCATCTGGTAGACACATGACACACACGCACGCGCGCACACACACACAGGTCCCATACACACAGCTATTCAGAATCCGCATGGACACCACACGTACTGCCTGCTCTCTCACTGAGTCAGTAGTTCAAAACAAAAAAAAAGCTTCTCCGTTTCACACATCCGAGCATTAATCAGCTCCTTCATTGACACCATATGGCTCTGACATTCTGCCCATGTTACTGTTCGTGCAGGGGTCCATCAAGCCAGCCCTGACACACACACACACACACACACACACACACACACACACACACACACACACACACACACACACACACACACACACACACACACACACACACACACACACACACACACACACACACACACACACACACACACACACACACACACACACACACACACACACACACACACACACACACACACACACACACACACACACACACACACACACACACACACACACACACACACACAGTACCACGTGATGACACTGACTGTGTGGACACATTTAAAGGAGTAAACCAAGTTTTTTGGAACACGATAAGGAAGGCTTCACTAGGTTTTCTCACATGACAGATACACAAAGCTTATTTGGCTTCTGTTTAATCAATAATATTAATAATGAATAATAATCTCTATTTATACAGTGTTTTTTTTTTTAGGTACTCTCGCTTATCATCGCTTATGTCGTAACGATCTAATCTCAGGTTCAATTTAAAGTCTCCTTTATTAACTTTCTTAGACATTAAGACTCCATTTGATTATAGATACATAAATTAAGCTCCACAAAAGACTTGAAGTGATGAGAATAATTCATCTATTAGTCCACAGAAGAGGTTCTTCGTTTTATGTACAACTCGTTTTCTGTGTTAGTTAAAGAGCAGACACATGTAATCCACAATTCAATACTATCAATGAAGGTATAAACTACATGTGACACTGTCTTTAACATCCCAATTGAATGATTGAATTTGTGCAAGTTTCTTGTAGTGATCTTGAAGCTATATTGAGCTGGACGCTAACGGCAGCATGCTAACATGCCAACAATAACAATTCTGCCATGTTTAAGTTACACGGTACATCGTGTTTAGCAGTAAGTAGGTCCTCTCCCTATGGAGTCCATGAATGTATGTACTCAATTTCTAGCAGTTCAGTAATCATCAGTTGTTGAGAAATGTCCATCTGGACCAAAGGGATCGAACGACTGTCCAATGAACCGAGCTATATCAAAATCCCTGGAGCTGCTAGCATGGCTACAAACACAAGCTACCAGGGAACACATGCATGACTGCGTGCCTCTGTCCTCTCACTTTCACAGTAAGCTGAAGAAACGGGCCAATTCTTTAAAAAGGTGGTGTATTTCTTTAAAACTCCAACCATCGCTCCCCCTCAGAGTCTGCGGGGCTACTGAAGTGTGGACCCAGAGCCCCAGAAGTGAAGGAGAAATGTGTATTCATTTTTTGTGTATGCATAGTGTAATATATATGGGAGCCTTTGTCCTTTGAAGTGCAGTATATGTGTGTGTGTGTGTGTGTGTGTGTGTGTGTGTGTGTGTGTGTGTGTGTGTGTGTGTGTGTGTGTGTGTGTGCGCATCTCAGCATGGAGAGGATAGCAGAAGTCTCAGCGGAGAACCACACAGGAGGTGAAGTGTTCAGCGAAGCGTGTGTGTGTGTGTGTGTGTGTGTGTGTGTGTGTATGTGTGCTGTGACGTGTACTGTGGGAGGACTGAACCCCCCCATGGATGGATCAGTGGCTAACCACAGGGGATGAGGTGTCTTTGAGAGCTGTCAGTGAAATCCAGCATGACCACATTTTGCACATGAGAAGGTGACATTAGATGGATCGGCTTCGTTAACACAGAAGGAACATATGACATTATTTAAAGAGAGAGGGACATTTGGTATGCTGCTAAGGAGATTTCACAGCCAGACTTTTAAGACAGACTGAGGGTATTTATAAAAAGAAAATCTGGACTATAAGTATGTTAAAAAAAACATAGAGAATGTAAATAAAGCCAAGCCAACAACAGCTAACTAGTGAAATAAAGATTCAGTCCAGCAACCAGTTAGCTTAGCTTTGATTAAAGTTTGGAAACAGGGTAAAACAGAATAACCTACCTCTAAAGAATAATAATTAAAATATTCAATTTAGTTTCTTAATTTTGTAAGAAATAGTCCTGCACATAACTGTGTGTAAAATTGTTTGTTTTTGCACTTCAGTTTTCATCCATTTAACTCCCTACAAGAAACCGAAGAAGTATGTTTCCCAACATGTGGAAGTGCTTCAATAAAAACGCAACATGATGACAGGGGACTAGAGGGATGTAAAGTACGTTTTCCAAGTAAAAACAATTAAAATATCTCATGTCCGATAATTGTGTAGTAGAAAGAGGGCCTTTGTACAGCAGCTTGCTCCTAATTGAATTTTGAAGGTCTGTTTTGCTCTCTGAATGGGGAGCGTGCAGTCCTTTACAAATGCCCTGATATTTTGCAAATCAAGGTTATATGAAAAAAAAAAGTAAATTTAACTTTGAGATCAAAGATTAATGCAGAGTATCACAAAGAAACTTGGCTTTAGAAAACCACAGGAACGATTCAGGAGGGTATTTAAAAAAAAAAAAATCTAACTTCATCAATCTGGCATTTTATTTGCAGGTTGTGCAGAAAGTGAGGACACACTTGTGCAGCATGTGTTTTACGACATGACAGGGCTGACAGCTTATTTCAGGCTGTGTATGCCGTCCATCAAAGGAACCTGATCAGAGCAAACACAGACATTGGACTTGTTTTCTGTGCATGGAAACGCTGCGGGTGCATTTCAGGACTCTGGGGTCACACTGAGATGGATCGGGGCACACAGCAAATGCACCTAGCCAGCAGGAGAGCAAAACATTGGGGGGGGGGGGGGGGGCTGTAAAACAGCAGGGAAAAGGTTTGCTCATAACCCCTCATCAGGAGGGGTCACAGTGCTGATTATTTTACACATGTCAACGTGTGTTGGTGCCATTATCGGTAACATGTACTTGCAGGTGGAAATGAAGGGGTCATAGTGATTTTTTTGCCTGGAATAAACTCAACTGAACGCAAATGCTTGTAATGGACTGCAGTGAGGTGGAAAAAAAACTGCAGCGATAGCGAGAGAAACTCTTCGGCTGCTGCTGAAATTGAGTTTTCATGGAAAATTGCTGATGTTGTTTCACATTTATTACATCACTCCGATATATATACCACAGAGGACCCAGCTAAAACAAATCTCTGAACATTTGTATATATCAAGCAGAAAGCGAATAATGAAAAATCTAACTCATCGTCTTTCATGGTGACAAGTTTCTACTTAAACACTACCATTAACACAGACATGAAAGGCGAGACATTGTGTTGCTCACAGAAAATGACACTCCTGAGGAGAGATGGAAGTTCTGTGGAGTAAATAAACAGGCGGTTTGGGACTGAGAGGGCGAGACGGCTCTTTGATGTTGTAAAACTAAAACCTTGTGTTACCCTGGCCTAGAAAACACTTGTCTCTCTCCACTCTGCAGATATGTGAAGATTAAGGGCATTCATTTTTATTTTTTTTACCATGTGCATGTCAGCGGGAAACTGCAGAAGTGCAGGCTTCACAGCGATCCTAATGTATGTAATATATAAATGCTTTGTGACAGTGCACGCTACGTGTGTGCACTGACACATGCTGGGAATTGAGTTAGCAGTTTGAGTTCATTATCTCCTCGGGGGGGCAGGGAGGAGGGTCAGCCGGTCACTTTCCACAGGGACTAGTGTTTCTATCAGTGCTACACACCGACACAACATTCATCACAATTACTCTGTCACCATTATTTTTAATAGCACTTTTATCCAGACTGCAAAAGAAGTCTGCAATTAAACCGTGATTTTTTTCCTCACATTTATGGCCTGAAACTAGGGCTGCTCAATTAATCGTATTTTAATCGCAATAACGATTTTGGCTTGCAACGATTATGAAAACAACATAATCAAATTAAAACGATTTTTTTTTTTTTTTTTCATTGGATTTTCAGTTGAATTATAGTTGAAGTTCAGGGTAATGAACTTCTAAAACATACTGTTCACATTTTGTTTCTCCAGTAAATGGATGTTTTCAAAGTAAATGGATAATCGTTTTTAATAATCGTGATATCAATTATTAACCCAAATAATCGAGACTATGACTTTTGCCGTAATCGAGCCGCCCTACGTGAAACACTCCTTTCACAAATGGGCTGTTAAAGGAAACCATTTGAGACAATTAGAGAGCAGGTTTGACTGCTGTCCATTGAATTAGATCACTGGACAAAAAGGTCCAGATTCTCAAGGGATCAAGAAGAGCATGAAAGAGATCATACATCCCCGTTCCAAAAGAATAAACCCAAATTCTCCTGATAGATATTCAGGTCAGTCAGAAAACCAATTAACAGTCACAGCACCCTCATTTGTTTTGTCACATTGGTGCTTTGAGGTGTACACAACAGCTCCTCTGACCCCAAATTGCAGATACCGGCGTCTGCATATAGCTGGGAAATAGCTTTTCCACTGCGGCGGATTGTTGGAGATTTATAAAGAGATGGTGAAAAAGAGCAGGGTGGAGGGGTTGGAGGCAGAAGAATGGAGGCTGGTATATTACGAGAGAGAGAGAGAGAGAGAGAGAGAGAGAGAGAGAGAGAGAGAGAGAGAGAATGAATGGAAGAAGAAGAAGTCGACATGGAGGGAATAAATTGTGGGAGGAAAAGGAGATGGAGGGAAAATGGGGAAAAAGGAAAAACAGTTTGAAAATGATACATATACAGAGCGGCTGTACTGCTTAACACCTGCAGTGACACTAAAGTCACATGCAAATATATCAAATGATACATGTATGTACTGTATGTGTGTGTGTGTGTGTGTGTGTGTGTGTGTGTGTGTGTGTGTGTGTGTGTGTGTGTGTGTGTGTGTGTGTGTGTGTGTGTGTGTGTGTGTGTGTGTGTGTGTGTGTGTGTGTGTGTGTGTGTGTGCAGTTAGCTTAAAAGGCAAATGTAAACAAACCTAGCAATTTCACAGCATCGGATTAAGAGAATGAGTTTGCATATAACCCCAGGAGGCAGACATACTGTAGAAATAATAGTGAAGACTGCATGCTGTAGTGGCAGAGAATAATACCTCTGCAGATACTAGGAGGTAAATATCAGATCTGGGGAAATATATCAAAGCTTGGTGGAAGAGAACAGAGCCCCGCCTCATTCTAACAAACGCACACTGTGAAAGCTTTATTACACCACTCAGTATCCTCTTTCCACTCACATGTTACCGTGCACTATATGGGTGAGCTGACCTTGGTGGAATCCAGCTACAGTACGAGTCCTTCGTCAAACCTCTCAGCTGCACATTTCTTTTCGGAGAGGTTGGGAGGAATTGAATTTGAAGGGTTTCGATTCAGATAGGATTAGTGTTTTCCGAGAAAAGGGGTGGAATAAAGGTTATGGACTGTTTTAGTAACGGCTTCCAACTTAAATGCCACAAGGTAAAAACATATTGTACAACGAAGACGGGACAATAGATCGGTTCGACGTAGTACAGTACTGAATACTGCATTACTAGTTAATATAATAATCACTCTAGTTATCTCAGGCAAGGAACAAAGGGATACAAAAATGTTTTTAAAGGTTACAAAAATAAGAGAATAAAATAACAAAAGGTTATTGAATAGGAAACAGTTATATAAGGTTAAAAAAATAAAAATAATTGACGAATAGAACGCCAAAGAAGGATCAATTTAAGTATGAACACTGCAGGATGAAATTGACATAACAACATAACAAATAAAGAGTAAGGACAAAGAGGAGGAAAATGGGTGGGGGGGCTCAAAACAGAAAGAAACAAATCAATATAAAATTGCTAAAATGTTCTTATCTTGACATACTGTATGTAGTACCTGCAGAGAAAATGGTGGAAGTGCCATTTTGGAGCAAATTAATTTAAACAAAAGAGTAGAGGAGGTTTTATAAGAAGAGTGGAGGTGAGATAGAAAAGAATGTAAAACAATAGCAGGACTGACTCCGTGCCTCCCAGACTTAACTCAGCTTCTTCTGCAACAGAGAAGGTCACTCCAAATCAAACAGTGGACAACCCCATTCAGCTGGTGCCATAAAACCCGATGGGCTTAGCAAGGATTAGATGGCTAGCACAAAAAGCTCAGTGGCTGTAATAAGTTATTAGAATAAGCTTTACATGAGAGTCCCATCATCATATAGAAATCATAGCTCAATTACAAAGACGTCTCCTCCCACCAACGTCACATGAAAGCAATTTCCTAACATGTGTTCAGAAAGCTCCAAAGCACAGTGACGCAGAATAGGTTGTCTGTAACTGCGCAAGGCCGACCTATAATACTGTAACTGAGGCACTTTATTCTGACCATAGGGATTTACACAGAGGCAGCCATTAATATCATAACCATAAGTCCATCAAAAGTTTAGTACAAACATCAAGAACTTTACCAAATGTGATTACAATGCATCAGGTGTTTACAGAGATATTTCAATGATGAATACAAAAGTAATCTGTACAGTGAAACTACAGGTAAAAAGCATTAGAAAATATGACCTAGGAATGATAAAGGAATGTAAAGAAATTGTGTAAACTGAACTCACTACGTAGGTGTTGAGATATTTAACTAACTAAGTGAGAATTTTGACTGGCTGGTAGAGCTAAATGACCAGAATGATGTGGAAATTAGGATTTGTCTTCTATGGATCTTTATTCTGAAAAGGACTTTCTATTCAATAGTTGTCCAAATATTTTACCCTGAACAACAAATGCCAACTGTCCATCTACTATTTATTATAAATATATCTTAGTCTGGACAAACATGCTGGGCCCACAGAATAAAGTGGATAAACTGATCTGCAAGAAGTCGTGATTATATTTATAACAGAGTATGATAAAACGCCTGACAATAGAGAATCCATCATCTCCGAAAAGTTTCAACCTTGACTTTCTTTCTATTCATTACGAGTGCATCACTGTCCTGTCTTATCTGTTCGCTCTCTATCTTCTGTAAACCAAAAACTCATTCTATATTCAATAGATTTTGAAAAAGTCTGGCTTTAGAAATGAGTCATATTAAATCCTTTTTTGTAATCTTTCGAGCGCCTGCTATTTAATAAGCAATGTTTTCTTTTTAGGAAGCAACATTGACATGAATTTCCCAACAGCTTTCTGCAGTACTTTTTTACATTTTACATATTTATCTCTAAGCTCTTTGTGAACACTCTTTACCTTGGCTTTTTCACGACAGACATATTGCCTTACCCTTACCCTGGAGCAGGGGTTCCCAACCTTTTTCCCCGAGAGCCCCCCCAAATGACTCCTGTTGGAAGTCGCCCACAAACACAAGGAGTGGGGGGGGGGAAACAGCGGTAATTAAAGTTTAAAAGTCTCAAAATGCTACAACTACTGTCCCAAACTGGATGAATGTGAAGTATGTTGTTAAAGGAGGATGAAAGCGTAATTAAGGAGCACTAGTGACTTTGATGGTTATTGGACTCAGGATTAATTCATTTGGATTCCCGCTGTGTGAAGAAATTAAAGGACGGCGCAAGTGGAAACAATTCACAAAGGGATTAAACTGTTTCAAACACATGCTCAAAGTAAGCCGGATTTTGCCGATGTGTTTATGTGGATTCAGAAGTCGTAAATAATCTACAAAATGGAGGAGACCGATCTGATAGGAGCAACTGTGACAAATAATCCAACTGAAACCGGCATGGACAATGACTATGTTTTAGAAATGCGCTTATCCAGAAAAGCCTGGTTTGGACACTTTAAAGGCAGAAGAAACATTTCTATTAAAAGAAAAAATTATAAATGTTTGTCTTTTTATGCCTATAATAGCTACTAACTTGAATTTGTATTCAAATTAATTAATCAATTATTTTTTATATTTTATTGTAATGTAGAGACAAGGCTTTTAGTGGCAATCATGTATTGCGTTACAATTATATGTAAAAAAAAAAGAATTTAAAAAAAAGTGTAAATATGATATTTGGCCTCAAATCATCTGAGGCCTGGCACCCCCCCAAGGGGGGCGCGCCTCCCAGGTTGGCAACCACTGCCCTGGAGGATAAAGGAAAATGCATTTGCTCCTGTCATCAGGGCGCTCTGCAGATATGACCCTGACATTGCGTTCTAAAGGCAGTCTGTATCAGTGATCTAGAAGAGTGGCGTTTATGTTGTTGTTCTTAACTTAAAGTGGACGTATCATGCTATATTTGAAAAATATATTGTAGGGCCATACCTATATAAAACATGTCTGTGAAGTTTTTTTTTCAAAATACCAAACAGATCATGCATTTTAGTCATGCCTCATTTCGCTCTATTTGCTCTATTCCAGCCCTGTCTTCACAAGGGCTGATTCTGTGGCAAATGAGCTCCAGCTCACCACGCCCCCCTGCAAAGGAGGGGGGCGAGGCACGAGCGTCATGTTACCATGCTGTTACCATGCTGTTACCATGCTGTTACCATGCCACGCAACCCCCCATTCCCCTGATAGGTGGAGAGTTGCCCATATAGGCGGAGAACCCTGTTTATGACGTCAGAACAATTTCAAATCTGTATCAGTCTGTTTCAGATCCGTTGCAGCCCCGTTTTTAGAGATTTGGGTATGGAGAAAAAGAGAGAGGGTTGTGTTTTCTGACACTTGGTGGGTTCCCTGACACACAGGGGACACACATTCATGTATAAAAGACGTACAAAAGTGCATTTTGCATGATAGGTCCCCTTTAAGTTTCTCCTCACAAGTGCTGTTTACATCAAAAAAAGTTCACTGTTTAGACACCCAGGGCAGTTTGACTGTCAACAGGGTTTAACAATTACATCTGGGCACTATATATATACAAATATTTCTAAGACTTATAATGGACAGAAAAGGCAGAACAAATGTCAACTTTTTGTGTTGGGTAATTGAACTTCAGTTGCTTGCTGATGAAAAAACATTTAAACTAATGAAATAACTTAAATTGTATCCAAAACATGTGGCTCTGCTGGCTCAGGTTGGTTGTACTGTGCTGCACTGGTTGCTTACTGGTTATTGTGATGGTAAAGAGCAACATATCTTACCACTTACACATTGAAAACCATTCCTGGACGTTGATTTTTTCTCCTACACAAAAATACGAACATTTTAATCAGAATTTCACTGTTTGAATTAACTTAAGCGCTCCACAATATATCCACTTCAGAAGAACCCCTGTTTGTGAGTCACTCTTCTTCTGAGTGCACTGTTGCCAATGCAAAAACACTGAATTCATGAATTTAGTTTACTTTTGTCTGATGATTCAGTTCGTGTTTGTTTGCCCACAAGAAAACTGTGTAGGTGTTTAATTCCCATCAACTCGAAAAAGTCCATCTGTGTGTAGATCTGTTCGGTTGTTAATTTTTGTGTTTGGCGCACTGTGCAACAACGGAGCAGACACAATAGCAGAAACCAGTCAGCCCAAATATGGGAGTAAACAGACGGTGGTGCCTCGCACACATACAGTTTATGGCACATCCTCTACATTACAGTTGTTCCTCGCCTTCCATTTACCTCTTGTAGTTGCAAAACATATTGGCAAGATGAATGGATTAGAATTCAAAATGTCCCCCACCGTCAGCTCAGACATATCTTACCGGAGCTTAGACAAATCCCTTCATGTCTTGGGATTACATTTTGGGCTTCTCACAAACTCACTTAGGCACAGAACTTTCGGCATTATATTATCAAGTAGCTCTGCGACAAAGAAAAAGGGTCTGCTACCTGGATACTCAGAAGAATAAATTCAACTAAATGTCACTTTCTATTCATTTTTGCCAAAACTAATTTTGGTCCTCCAGTCTTGTCCCTGAGCCCCAGCTGTACGTTGTCTGAAACCCCTCTGGGTGACTCGATCTTCGGTCCAAGGCTGGCCTAAATGCTTTTCTCCCTCTTTCCAGCAGATGGATTGAACAGCAAGAGGATTATAAACAGGCTGAAATGATGGATGCGAGAGGCGGGAAGATCTTTCAATCAATCTGTCATCCGCAGTTCCCCTCTCATCCGCGGGAAACGGGACTGATGTCATGGTCGATACAGGCAGGCTTTTGTCACTGGAAGATGTGCGTGTGTTTATGCATGCATGTGGTGTATAGTACCTGCTTTTGGTCAGCGGGTGGTGCAGGTTTGGGAATTAATTTGTTTGTTTGTTGTTGTTGAGATGTGTGTGTTTGAATGTGTTGTGCAGAAGGTGGGTGGGCACATTGACACCGTGTGCTGTCTGGAAATAGCCGCTGACATTACACATCCGACAATGTAAATGCTCACTTCAGCATCTGGCTCAGCGGGAGCAGCGCTGCTAATCCACAGCATTTGGGCTATGGAAGTGTTTGCTTGTTTGATCTTATTTTATTTATTTATTTGACTTTGATTTCAACAACATCCCCTCCCAGAAGACTCTATTAAAGGGAAACGAGTAAACGACATTTGATAGGCCTTTGTAGCACAAGATATTTAGATATTTGAAAGTAGGACACACAGGTGTACATGTGATATAGTGATAACGCTGCTTTGGTATCAGTGTCCTGGTATAGTAATGCCATGATTTACTGAGACACTAAAATGGAAAAGAGCCAATGTTAATCTTGTTGACAAAATGTCTGTTGTAAAAATATTTTATATACATATTTACCCATTAACGTCAGTGTTAGTCCTGATATAAAGTCTACTTAGGTTTTGATTTAAGAGCAAACTAAGAATACACCAGCAATCCTGCTCTCTATTAGTCAGAATCAGAAGAATTTAAAAGGTATATAAATATAAAGGATATTTTCTATGTTGGGATGTCCTGGTAGCTAACCTTGTACAGTGGGTGCTCCACGTACTTAAAGGATTTTTTCGACTCTCTGCTGAAGAAGTAATCTGCACCCACCTCACATTTTGTAGTTGATGAGGAGAGCCTTGACGCACCATTAGTTTTGGGAAATCCTTCATGTCATTTGGGGATTAGTTGCAGGTCCTGCCTCCTTGTCACTGATATGCTGTTGAATGAAAAACAGCGTGAATGAAAAATAATCTTACCTCATAGCTCCACAGACTAGCTTTGTCAGGGCTTACACCCACTCCTCATTTGTTATTAGGGCACTGGGCTGTGGCCATTTTAAACAAATTACCTATTAGTGTAGTACAACCTGTATAGAATTATCTTTGCACATTTGGTGCAGTTGTGAGCTCAGAAAACCATTTAAGTTGTTGTTTTGTCAGAGAAGAATATTATTATCTGTTTGTTTGTTTGTAACCTTTATTTATCCAGATTTGTCCCTTGAGATCATAGATCTCTTTTTCAAGGGAGACTTGCAGCAATTAGGTTCCACATGAAACAACATAAAACAACATAAAACAATAGAGGATATCATACAACATATTTACAAGCTACATTTACATACTTATCAACATTTACAAATACCCATAGTTTCAATGAGCATTTCATTTACACTTGCTTTAAAAACATGCAGAGGAATGAAATTGCTCAGTTTCAATTTTAGCTGTAGACTGTTCCAAGCAAGTGGCGCTGCGCACATAAAAGCTGTCTTACCTAAGACAGTCCTTGCTCTTGGCACATCTAACAATACTACATCATGCGATCTCAGACAATAGCTGCTTGCAACTCTCTGTGTTATCAGTGAACAGATGTAATACGGGAGTTTACCCAACAAAGCTTTATAAATAAACGTGTACCAATGACTGAGCCTCTTTACAGTAAGTGATGCCAAACCTGCCTTGGCATACAGGGTACAGTGATGAGTAAGTGCTTTACAATTTGTGACAAATCTCAGTGCGCTGTGATAGGCGGCATCTAACTTGTTCAGGCAATAGGCAGGTGCATTCATATACAACAAATCACCATAGTCCAGCACAGGTAAAAAGGTCACAGAGACTAGCCTTTTCCTGGCTTCAAAAGAGAAACAGGACTTGTTTCTGAAAAAGAAACCTAGTCTAACCCTCAGTTTTTTAAGCAGATTATTGACATGAAGTTTAAAAGTAAGACAATCATCAAGCCAGATACCTACTGTAGGTATTTATAACAGGCAACCACTTTGAGTAGTCCTTGCATAGTAACAATATCCAAAACAGGCTCTGGTGTCTTTTTAGCTTTTGAAAAGAGCATTACCTTTGTTTTTTCAACATTTAAAAGAAGCTTTAGTTCAGAGAGCTGAGTCTGAATAATGTTAAAAACAGCCTGTAATTTAACACGAGCCTCCTTAATGGAGGGACCTGCACAGTACATCACGGTATCACCCGCATAAAAATGTAAAGTAGCTTCATTCACATTTTCACCTAAAGTGTTGATATATATAGAGAATAAAAGTGGACCTAAAACAGAACCTTGAGGAACACCATTAGCAATGATGTTCAACCACTCAGAAGACAGCCCATCAAAGTGATCACATTGGGACCTTTCAGAGAGGTAGTTCACAAACCACCCCACTGCATGGCTGGATATGCCAATACTGAGTAGCCTCTGTTTCAAAATGCGATGATCAACGGTGTCAAACGCTTTGGAAAGGTCAATAAATAGAGCTGCACAACTCTGCTTATTGTCTAAGATACTCGTAATGTCATTCACCACTTTCATTGTGGCAGTGATGGTGCTATGTTGCTTTCTGAAGCCTGACTGATGTTTAGACAGGATATTATGTTTACATAAAAACTCCTTTACTTGTTCACTCACTAGGCGTTCGAGCACCTTCGCCAGAACTGACAATTTAGAGATGGGCCTATAATTATTTAAAATAGTTGCCTCCCCTCCTTTTAGCAAAGGCAAGACATAAGCTGACTTCCATACTTTTGGAATTGCATTTGTGCTGAGGGAGAGGTTAAAAAGAGAAGTAAGAGGTGGAGCAATAAAATCTGCAGCTATCTTTAAAAAGAAAGGTTCTACGTTGTCCGGGCCAGCCGGTTTCTTAGGATCTAACTTAGATAATGCTTCATGAACATCAATAATGTTGTATCTAGTATATATTACTGCTATTTAGGTGTGGTGTGTCCCTTTAAAGACAAAAGCTATATAATACAAAGATATAAAGAAAATATTAGGCTTTTTAGATGGTACAACCAGGTATCTAAGATGTGAAATCATACCTTATGGATCAGCCTATATTCTGAAGTGCACATATTGCTCAGCTTCCAGAGGTAATCCCGCTGTGGTTCGTAAGCATTCTGGGAGAAGTTGGCAAGTTCATCTCAGCAGCAGGGATCGTCCGCCAGAGCGCTGCTTGGGGGAGAGCCAGAGAGCACCATTGATTAGTAACATTATCCCCTTTATACCCTTTGATTCAGTGCACACACACAGACAAAAAGATTCAAGGTTATTGCAGGTTTATTTCAGTTCAATATTGTCTGCCGCTCTCCAAGCGTTCGATTAAATTTTCAAGGCTTTTGATTTCCCACATAAAAAGTGTTTTTTTTCCCTTTCTAAGCGAGCCAGGTTCTATTGCTTTGTGGGTTATGAGAATCTGAAGGGCTTGCTTATCATCCTCACAGCCAGGTTCGCCAGCTAATGAAATACAGTGAAAGAAGGTTCCTTGAAAACAGGGGAATTGGCTGGCTTTCTCTCTCCGAGGTAGTCCATTTTCTTAAAACATATTATTTGGATGTGTGTTTCTTTTCTTATCCTGATGTTTTGTTGATGTTTTCAGCTCCGCAATTATGACCCCATCACGTCTTTCAGCATGAAAAGTAAGAACACACACAAAAGAAATCTAATTAAACTGCCTTCTATCTTTTTAAGTTTTGAAGTCGGCACACAAAACACAGCTCCTATTCACAAGGGAAGATGTTCGCCATGAAAGTTTTATCAACAAATTGATGATGTAATAATAATATGCTCCAAAAAGTACAGAATAGAACTGCCTACGGTCAACTCTGGCAAACAAACTTTTTTTGTTTCATGTTTTCAAGGTTTACTCTTGGTATAGCTTTGAAAAAGTAATTAAAAGAAAACACTGAAAGCTGTTTCAGTGAACCTGAACGCATGAGCTTTTTATTTGGAATATGCAGCCTTTCACTTATTCAAGCGTATGCTGTAAGCTTGAGTTCTGTAGAAAGAGAGGAATGGGAAAGTCTTGAGTTTACTAAAATATTGTTCAAGCATGAGTTCAAACTGAGTTTAGCAGTTCTTCAGGCTCACACTCAGTCAAAATATATATCCTGATCAAAGCTCTTGACTATTTTCCCTTGCAGAGCTGCCCTTTCAGCTCCATCATCTCATATACAGCGTCCTCAAAATCATCTGCCTTGTATTAGCAGCTATATTGTTTGCATGTCAGCTGCATTGTGGGCTGCTGTGGCACCGTAGCCAGAAGGCAGAGCGACGCAGGTGATTAATGCTCGCCGGACTGAATAGATGATAAATAAACAAACCTGAGGAAGCGACGGCTGCCTCCTGCCATCTGTTGTGGAATTAACTCTGATGCTGCATGTTCGTCGGAACTAGGATCCATAAGGGATTGATGTAGAGCTAGTTTGCTTAAATATGAGTTTCTCCGTGGTGTGGTACTCACTGTGTGTTTACAGTAAGCCACTGGCCCTGGGTGAGTGATTCACAGATGTGCTCGAAAAAAGCAATGAGTCAGGCAGAGCATAACAGATGATCATCCTGCTTTTGACACAGTATTGGAGAGATTTTCAAAGACCTCCAGCAACACAAAATGATTATTTCAAGGAGATAGTTTAGTTTTTATCTTTTAGACTCTAATATTGATGTTCTACTCATCAATTATTGTTTATGTAGGGCCCAAGACTGCATGGATTTAAATTGAGAGCAGTAGAGTGTAAAGCCTGGACAGACAACGCCCTCTTGTGGTTAAATATAAACGGGCTGTCAATATATTAATTTTAACTTAATAAGCTTACAGGAAAGCATTACTTTTAATGGGCTTCTGGAGGTTAATCAAACATTTAATTAATACAACCCGCTTCCTCCCTCTCAACAAAGCAGCACAATTAATAGTTAGATATTGAGAGGACCAAGGTCATGTCTTTTAAAACTAACTTTTTGGAGGTAATTTGTTGAGGGTCTCAGAAACCTAGAGGGGAAGTCATTCTTTAATTAAAAGTAACACTGATTGAATATTTTAAGGCAAGACATGAATACTAACCCAGTTACTACTTTTCATTCATAGCCCAGGCCCCAGTGCTGTCTTCAGATGAATGAGCATTTACTTAGATAAACTGTTAAAGCGGCTATTCGTGGGTGATATGGGGTCATTATTTGTAACAAAACACAGGCAATATCACGCCATCTTTAGCTCTATTAAATGTTTCAGAATGTTTTAAGAAGTGTTTCTCCAGCCCAGAGCATTAATGATTTATAAATGTTATGATGTTGTACCCGGTTGTATGCTATGCTAACTACCCGTATGCTAACATTAGCGGCTAACAGTTAACGACTGGCTACTAGCTAGCTGTTAGCCAGCCGCTAACGTTCGCCTATTTCCGTCAGGAGCTGGTGGAAACTAAAAGCACATTACAGACAGAGTTTTGACTTACATTTAGTGAAGCAGAAGCAAACACGACTCCAAACGAATGCTATTGTTGCTCGGATCCACACCTGCTGGGTGTGTAAAAGTGAATTTTTTCCAACCTTTCTTTCACTTAATTGACCAAATAAACTGTTATCAAGTTGTTTTGTTTTAGCTTCGTTTCAGCTGGCCCCAAGTGCCCCAAGTGCCCCAAATGTATGGCAGGTTAAAGGTGTTTTTTCCTGGGGTATATAGGCTATTGGCAGAGTGCAGCTTCAGGTGCATTATGGCCAATTACTGGAGTGTTGGACAGTGGAATAGCAAAAATCTAAATGATCAAAATCATATTTGAGCGGAGTCGTCTTTACCAATTATTTAGAAGATTGAACATTATATTTCTCAGCAGATTCCACAATGTAATATTGTAAGGTTTATTTTATGAGTGAGACCTGTGTTCTTATCATGTACCTATTTCAGTTTGAAAGTCCGTAGTCCTAGTGTATTTGTGTGCCAGGTCTTTAATGATTTGTTTAGCATGATCTGCTTTAACTTCTGCTCTTCAAGCATCTAATGAAAAAAAAAAACAGCAATTTTCTCATTTTGAATATGCTGACTTAGTCTGACACATAGCCTACTGTATTTTTGTGTTAGTAGACTACTGTATGTCACTAAAGAATGTTTAGAAAAATAGTGGCTCTGTACTGTGATGCTTTACTGTTCCACTGAAACACAGGCCTTTCCATCTAAAACTGCACACAAATCTACTAAAACTAGGTGTCCATTATAATGTTTCTAATAATTATTTTTTACAACAAGTATTTTTGACTCGCATAGTAGGAAAAACACAGGTGTTACTAATAACCGTTAACAAGGAATCTGCCCTCTAAGCTATTATTAATTTAATTATTTACAGCTGTGTGTCACCTACTACGACATGTCTTAACTGAAAAGACCAACAGATTGTATTTGTTTGTGCTACTTAAAAAGACAATCCTAACAAAACCCTTTTTAAAAATACTTTATTTAAAAAGGGAACCTTGAGCATTAATATCTAATTTCCCTACCACCAATGTTTATTGTTATGTGCCATGAAATAAAAAAAGTGGCTTGGAAGCTTTCTCCACATGTAATGCAGATCTTACATGTCACAAAAAAATAACAATTTTTCTGAGAAAAATATTTTTTTGTGAACATCATGCAGAAATGTTCTAATTCAGACACTACAGTATTGGCAGTATGGTTTACACATAATATAATATATGACATCACATTTGCAGTATTCATTTGTGGTGTCAGCTACAGCTATAAAGGCAGTTTATACTGCATGGTACTCTCTCTTACATATCCACACACATAATACTTTTAAAGCTGCACATTTACACATTCAGACACACATAGAAAAACAGAAACATGTATAACAAGACAAACAGATTCAATTTGGTCCCTAACAAGCAGTTGATCAAAGGGCTGCCACCACTGGCACACAGGCAGTCATTCATGAGATCCAGGAAGTATTCAGTACCAAATGTTGGTTGAGTTTTAGTAATGCTTATGGTCTGTCGCATCAATGTGATCAATTTCAGTTCATTTCTTTTGTTTAAATTCTCAATGAGATTTGGAGTTTACTCATCTACATACGTACAAAAACAGAAAACTGAATATATATTTCTGTTTCAATTATACAAGTCAGGCGTATTGAATACAATCTTGGTTTTCAATCACCACGGTTCTTTCAAATGTTCACAAATCATAGGGATTGTTCTCTGAACTTCGATTTGTTTTGCTTTCTTTTGTTTGTCATCCTCTAAGTGAGGACATTTTGATGAACAATTTGATCCCATTACACAGAGCTGCCTTTCTCTTTGAAATAGGAAAATCAATGAATAACTCCCTCAGTTTTATAACAATAGGCAAACACATTCTTACATGAAAATCCACACCTTCTAGTGTAAAATATAAAACACACTCCTTTATAGTATATTACATATTTATAATGCAAGGGTAACTATTTTTACCATACAAGGAAAACATCTTGCCATCAAAAAGATTAACAATTGCACATAATGATCGGCTAAAATATTTTAGTGACACAAGAAAACATGGCATTGGTATTAAAAATAGATCAACATTTGAACTAAATTGTACATTTGCTTTTCTATATCCTTTACAAAATGAGGACATCATTTTTTTCTTGGAATAAAAAAAAGATGGAAAAGCTTCTGAGAGAATGAAAAAAACAGGCAGCGAGTGTTTTAAAACAGGCCCTTGCTTTTCTTCAGATTCTTTTGCTTCCAGTTTGGCAGAGCGTTGAACTCAACTCGACTCATTTCAAGAAGTGTCTGCAAAACATCAGAGTGAGAGGACAAAGATTACACAAGGCCTTATATAATAATAAATCATATGTTTGTCTAGGTGGGCCAAGTGCTTTTTCCTGTATGCATCTTTCTGTATCCTCAACATATTTGGCATTTCAAATCTGTAATTTGCTGCATTATAGAAATATGACACGAGACTGACTAATCATTATTTTCAACATTTAAGCTATTTGATTGGCTCTTCTTTCCTGTTGCAAAACTCTCATACGAAGAATATCTATGTATTCGGCTTATAAATAATCTGATCTAACAATATATCAACTTTGAGCTATTTAAAATCCTATCTGAGATCAGCTAAGTGCCCTACCTTGAAGTCCTGGTCGGACAGGTAGTCCTCCAGGCGCAGAGGGTCCACTCCCTCTGGGAGCTGCTTCCCTGTCAGCTCCTCGATGGAGTACTGCTGCTTACTGAGGCGAGACAGCGCCTCCTTTACCAACATCACCTTGTTCTTGGAGCCCTCAGTCTGCAAACACATATCATTAAAAACAGGTAAATAAATGCAAAGAAATAGAGCCATTCCTCTTTGTGTGTAAGCTAGGGTTTACATCCTAAAAAACTGGTTTAAAAAATATCAAAATGTCTCCAAATTGATAATTGCAGCAAGAAAGAATCAACGTTACATTACATTTCTTCAACTTTTTATTTAAAAATGATGTGATTTTAGAATAAAACACTTTATATAAAAAGGGTTTAACAAAGGCAGCAAAAGAGAACAGGCAAGTCATTTGGCAGATAAAGACCCCATTCAGAAATAGTTTGGGGCCGGCACTTTGACAAAACAGATCTTGTTGAGTGAGATGATTTGGATTCTTTCGTCAACTACATGAAGCTCAAGCAACTGTGATAGCCCCACTCACGTAGTAAAACATCAGAAATCAAAATGTAATGTGTATCAAAAGTAACCCACCTTTGAAGTGATCGTGGTGTCCTTCTCCCAGTATGGGAAGATGTTGGTGAAGGTGAGAGGTTCACAGCCTGCTAGGACCAGATAAGCCTGAGGGGGGCGTCGAGGGTTCTTCTCTGTAAATCATACCACATTGTAGAAGATGAGTAAAACATGCTTTACATTTCATAATTCATATACTGTATTGGGACAATAGCATTCTTTTTTGAGAGTGCTTAGGGAAGTGTTTGGCTGCTAAACATGTCCTGATCAATTACTGTAGATCCAGGCTATGTTCGAAATCTCATGCTAACATAATGCATACATATTAACGATTAGTTATGCCATCACGAGCAGACTGTTTTATAGCACTTAATTGAATATTTTCCAGGATTAGAAGGCGATTAGTATTAGTTATTAATCTACTTTCTATTGTGCATTATATGTCTAGCTCCTGCCTTTATTACTCTTAAATAAACCCTAACGTCTCGCTGTCATTACTATAGTATTTATCTTATCAAACAGGTCATCATTTTCCCTGGCAGTCCTCCATTGGATAGTCTGAAGACCCACAATGCAATATGGGGGCAGGTCAGTATGTCCATTAACCTACTATTGCGTACTTCGAAGTTCGTAGATCTACTTTACATCCAAGCATTTATCCAATACAAAACATGTTCATACCTATAACTGTTGGTAGTATGTTAGTATGTGATTTCAAACAGACCCCAGACATTTTAGCCACAGTGGATGTATGTGACCTCTGACCTTTGCAGTACTGCAGCACAGTCTCCATGGCACACTTCCTCTCACTGTTCCAGCGCATCTTGGCAGAGCCGGTGCACTGAGTGTCATCAGGCTGCCAGCCCTGCCACAGGTAAACCTCCATTCGGTTATCCAGCAGGAACAGGGCTGGAGAGGTGAGGCAGAGCAAGGACATGAACACCCAGCAGCAGGAGGAGGCACTACAGTCCAGGTATTGTTAGGCTGACAGTAACAGTAAACTCATCCATCTGTGAAAGGCTTTTTCCAAACCAGCGTCTTATTGTGTCGTGTTCAAGGTTCAAACAGGGAACATTGAGTAACTGAGTTGTTTTGTGATTTTAGTTTTGTCCTTCCTTATGTGAAAAGAAACCTGCCAAGAACCTCTTTTAACAGAATTTCTGATTCACATGAAAAGGTGACTAACAAGAACAGAATACACGCTGTATTTTTCATGATCAATCTCAAAAACACAAATAACAATTCATTTAACTAAATGACTCATTCAAGCCACTGATAACTAAGCTAACAAAGATAAGTATTCATTAGTAAATATATACAGTTGCTGGTTGATACATTTAGTTAAGTTTTCCTCTTTTTCAGGCAAGGACAGAGACATTTTACAGATTGTACAGACCATTAAACTGTTAGAATTTAACAGACTGCAACTGGCTATTTCACCTTTTTTTAGGATACCATATAGGACAAATTATCAACACCTAATTCACTGGATTATAACATTGTTACGGGTGTTTGGTACCTGGCTGATGTGCAGAGTAGAGGTTCTCCTGCAGGAAGGGCATCGCCATGACACCCTCCGACACCCTGGCTGGATACAGACGCTCCTCCCCTTCGAACACCCCGGAGCTGGCGCTGAGGCGGAACAGACGCGGTGTGTAGTTGTACTTCCCTGGATCTGGAGGAACACACACACACACACACACACACACACACACGTCTCATCACATCAGCTCACACGCTGAACACAAGCTGTGCTCTTATTTCTGCTGGTAAGTTACTACATGGTTTTTCCCCCACTTGGGATACTTTTGGCCTACTTAAATGTTCAATCATTTGGGCAGCATTGATGCATATTTCATACAATTTGTAAGTATGTTTTTTTCTCCTGAATTGATATCTTTAACATCAGCCTCAATAAGTCAACATTAAATAATGCAGCCAAAATACAGAAACTCAGGCCCTTAGGGACAACAATTTCCCTATCAAAATCCATTAACAATTCAATAAAATATTTTTGATCCCATGGCAATTAGAGCATTTAATTAAAAATATATATAAAAAGGATATCAGATATTTAATCTAGGGCCCTGGCTAACATTTTTCAACCAGATTGTGCCATTGTCTCATGTGTGTCCTTAGTGGAAAATAAATGTTATTTTCCTGATTTCCACTAGGGGGGGGATTGGTGCTGTATTATGTTTTAGATGACATGCATCAACATCAATGTTGTTGCTAATCTTTGACATATCCCAGACTGTGAAAACAAGTCTAAACTTTAAGTATACATTCAATCCTTGTTTGTTTTACAAATTGCTATATAAAAAGAACTACAATTCTGAAAACGAATATTAGTATTTATTATCAGAGATTATTTTGGCACTGGAAAACAATATAAATATTCGTTGTAATTGGTATTCTTTTGACATGTTCAGCCTCTAAACATTACATTACATGTTAGACGCTTTTATCCAAAGCGACTTACATACTTAATACTGTGGGCAATCCCCACAGGAGCAATTTGGGGTGAAGTGTCTAACCCAGGGACACAACGACATGCTGACTGAAGTGGGGTTTGAACCTGAGATCCGAACACCAACGCACAATCCACTGCACCACACGCCTCTAAAGATATGAGAGCTGCTTTTAACAAAGTAAGGCACAAGGCATAGTATGCAATGTGAGGTCGCACCTTGCAGCATGCAGTCGTAGGCCTTCTTGTCCAGCGGGCCCAGAGCCTTCACAAACTCTGTGGGTTCAGACCCTTCCTCCACCTCCTCCACCTCCACACTGCTGCTGCTGCTGCTCAGACCTAACTCTGAGGGACACCTTGAAGACACCAACACAGAAACAATGTCAGTCCACATATGCTCGTCCACTAAACATATGAATGTCCATCTGCTCGCTCCTTACCTCTGGGTGAGTTTGTCTGCAGCTCTTTTGGCCACCTGCCTGGCTCCAGCATGTGCTTTGCAGCCGTGCCACAAGAAGAGAACGGCTGTCTGAGCGTTCAGAAGCACCAGGCTGGCACGAGAGCGCAGACTGGCACGCTGGCAATCCACCTCCACCAGCGACGCCTCCACCTCCGCCTCTCCACGGACACAGAACAACTTCCAGCCGCCTGCAGAGACGCACCACAGATAAAAGCATAATGCCACATTATTCACTGTTTTTATTTGACAAAACGTTTTCGTCCCAAGCCACCATTTGGCAACACTGAGTTTGATACAGTATTGTATGCAGTGATCCAAAGCCTATAAGTACATTGGCTGGAATATAGGGCAACACTAAAAATAAATAAAAATAATGTATATTTTTGTACCTGTGTTGTTGGCACTGTTTTCTCTACTGCCCTTGTGGATGATCAAACCTCCCTTGAAGAGCTGGAGGAAGCACGGAGGCTCTTTCCCTGCACTCACCAACACCTGGTGAGCAAATAAGACAAAAACACACTTTTATATATATACAGATTATATCCAACATTCATGTGTTCATATTCTGTTAATAAAAGGCCTGATGATAATCTTATTGACGATACATGAACATAACCCTGATCATTTTTACTGACCTCAATGTGTTTAAATGTGTAAAATGTATATGTGCGTGTGCGTGTGTGCGTGTGCGTGTGCGTGTGCGTGTGC
Organism: Notothenia rossii; assembly: GCF_949606895.1. Taxonomy (NCBI): domain Eukaryota; kingdom Metazoa; phylum Chordata; class Actinopteri; order Perciformes; family Nototheniidae; genus Notothenia; species Notothenia rossii. The sequence goes on from NC_136910.1 coordinate 10,548,247, forward strand.
GTGTGTGTAAGGAAGAATGTTACCAACAGAATAAACAGCTTGGTATACCTCCCATAATAAGACTTGGGCACAGACCTTTTTGCTTACAGGGCACAAGACTCAACTCATCGTTTTGATTATTGGGTTTTATTTCCTTATGTTTTATTTATTTGGATATTTTGTAAAAGTCTTTCCCTAATTATTAAGATTTTGAAGTTTATTGTTTTTGAAAAGCTGTACTTTCATTTTCATTCAACTTTTTTTTTTTAAAGGTCCCATGAAGGTTTTTCTGCATGTAAACGGTCTGCAGAGTCACAAACCCTCAAAGTACACCCTGTAGCTAGCGAGTAACACTAACACAGAAAAGACCTGTCTATGCTGCCCCAGAACACCTCGTTGGAGATTTTTCTTTTTCCATTTTTTTCCTTTCGGGAACCAAGTGACGTAACGACGACCCAATGGACCAGTCCGTAGAGCTCCTCTCACACACACACACTCTCAGCACTCTCTCAGCGGAGAAACTGTGACGTGCTGGGCGGGGGTGGTGCTAGTGGAGCCTCGCAGTGGCGAAACTGTGGCTAACGCCATTGTAACACATAATCACTGATGTTCAGCTGTAACGGTGGTGGACTCATCAGAACAGAGTGGGCGAGCTGACCAATTACAGCACAGTGGGCTCATAGGGAGGGGGGGGCAGGAGCTCCAACAAGCCGTGTAGGACAGAGTGAATACACATACTATAACGAGATGCTGTATGAGAAACCAATTTGATTTTGGAACATTGAACAATGTAAATCTATTCTAGTAGACCTCAATGGAATTATGATCGGTAGAAATGGCCATGACATGGGACCTTTAAATCATTTTATATGTGGCATAAAATGGTCTTAAATGCATTAAATGTTGTTTATCACAACTATTTCTTAAACAATGTACCGTCCAGTAGAAGTTTTAATCATGACAGTACTAGAAAAACTTAGAGTCCTAATCGGAAACTTAACATGAAAAAGAGAATAGATTTGATTGGATGTGTGTGGCTGTGATGAACTGATACCCACTTGTGATCCTCTGTGGCTCCCCAGCTCCACCGTCATCAGAGCCGAGGTCCCCTTCTCACTGACGCTGGACTTACTGCCTTGCCAGAAAAAACAAGCTGTCCTCTCTCTCCCAGGAGTGCCGGCACTCAGCTCCCCGGGCTTCTGTCGCTTACCCACTGTGAAAACCGGACAAGTGGATAAATGAAGGACTTCTGCTTTCACTTCTGGACAGCTGTAACCCTAAAATGTAACACTATACCCCCTTCATCTGTCAAACATTGTTAACCACACTTACATTTGCCTCACAGATGTGTTTCTCCCCAGTTGCAATCCATTAAAACTAACGAGTGAAGTCGGGCAGATACTAATGCCATTAATCTTCTCCAAGGTCTTACCACTTTGTCATGATATTTAAACCTCCACTGTTTATTCTTCAGGCTACCTCTGTGCCAAAACACATGACTCACCGAGAGTGGTGATGGAGTATTTCCAGCGGATGATGTAGGTGTCGCCTTCGTGCAGTTGGCCCAGGCTCTCTTCAGGCAGCTCCTCCTCGCCGTGCTCTTTGATGTGCCAGGAATCTACAGCTATTGTAGCCAACTCCGCCTGCCTCCCGTCGTCCGCTCTCACCAGGCCGCGGCCCCGCTGCACGTTCACCCCCTCCAGGAGGGACTTCACCGAGGCCGGCTCATTGTCCAGCAGGGCCTTGGCGTCACATGGCTGCAGCTCCAGGTCAAGAGTGGGGCGGTCAATGGAGTGGACTGGGCTCTGAGAAGACAACACAAAGTTTCAGTAAGTTTAAATGTGTTACTTTGGTCAGGATGTTCATGAATAAATGGCATTAGAAGCAGGGTTTGTTCTAAATTCCTTTATTAGTAATCCAAAAAGTGTATGAAAGCCTTTACGGATTCATGTAAAACACAAACACTGAGTCATTGCTAATTCCAAAAATGAACACATCCTGAGTCTAATCTCGTCTACCTTGATTTCCTCTGCTTGAGCAGCTTCCTCCTTCTTCCTCTCGGCCCAGTCCAGGAACTTCTCTTTGAACAGCGACGTCTCATTGTGCTCCGACAGCCGGCCAAACAGAGCCCAGCTGGGGCGACCCTCCCCCTGCCTGGAAATCAAATATACAAGAAAAATAAATAAATCCTGTGTACAACTGTACCGGCAAAATGAAACCACTAGGGGCTACAATAACACAACCAGTAGTCTAACTAACCTTCTGCATGCAAAAAGTGCAACACTGTTATTTTACAAATGTGTAACGAAGCATTAAAAAGTGGTAGTATTAACACGTGATACTCACTGAGGCACATCTGTATTCAAGCAGGAGGCGTCTAAAGGGTTAACTCTGCAGCTGCTGTAGTCGTAGCTGCCGCTGTAAAGCTGTTTGCCCAGTTTCACAGCAACTTTCCTGTCACCCAAGGGCACATCTTTCCCGTGCCACACGTACACTTCACTGCCAAAATCAAACACCAAGACCTGTTGTAGGGCGTTGGCAGCGGGGGGAGGGGGAAGATTGATTGCAGTTGTTACAACATGCAAAACAAACACTGTGTAGTGAAATGTCTGTCTGGACTATTATGGACTCTTTGTAAAGACATAATAATGTCACTTTTCATACTTTCTATGCCAGTCTAACTCTTTTTCAGGCTTAAAATCGATCAAAATAGTTAGTTACATAAATATGGTCATTATTCCTCTATATAGTAGCAGTCTCACCTCTTTGGAGTCGAGCAGGGAGACACTCGGGATGGAGGCCCAGGCTTCTTCATGAGGAACCAGTTTGTCTCCCAGGAGTCGGTACACCCCGTTAGAGTCCAACACTCCAGTCTCATACAGCTCGTCCTCCTCTGGCTCCCCCGCTCCTATAACACACACAGAACAAAAAGCAGGGTAAGCACGTGTGTTCTTAAGGGAAAAAAACGATCTAATGTTTTACTTTACCTTTTAAATATCCTAAGATGTTTTTTATAGCCCTTTTCTCTGAATCAAAACGGTAAAAGGTAATGTGTTACAACTGTGAAGATTAAGTATGAACCCTAGAGGAAGTGCAATTTTTACAAACAATGCAAAACAAAGACGTCTGATAGTCAAATTAGTTTCTTTGTGGAATGGTTTTGAAGGGGAACCGAAAATGTGAAATACACCCAGTAGGTTTAAAAGAAATATATGTAAAAATAAGATGAATAATGAATATAAAGTATTATTTTTGTTGTACTTTTGGGTAATTATAGCATAGATATATTTGATTCTGTTTCTTGAATATGTGTAAGAACCTCTGTACGGGGTCTGTCCTCCCAGCAGGGTCCAGAACTCTTTGGCCCATCTAGTGTCCGTGTTGATGCCCTCCTCCAGCACCGTCACCTGGGAGGCTTTACACCCCATGTCCCTCTTCGCCTGAACGAACGCTGCCATGTCCGACGCCTGGTCACAGAAAACATATGGTACAGTACATGTCACGCCTATATTTGAGGCATTCATCCTTTTTACTTTAAAATCAACTTTATTTTAATGGATTTGTTTGCAGTGAATTTAGGTTTTCCTTTTTTGTTGCTTGATTCCAACAAATTGAAAACAAATCTGTGAATTTTCCAATAGACATTTGACTACAGAATAATCACAAGCTTTAAAAAGTTCACATGAGTTTGGAACAATCCAGACATCTACCAATGAATATAATTATTGTAGCCTATTCTTTATGTGTAACTAGGAAGAAGTGTTGAGTTTAAAAAGAATGAATAGATTGATTTATGATTTGACGTCAATGTGAAAATGAAGCTTCAAAACTATTCTGTACAGTCAACAATTATCAAAATGTTTAAATCCAAAGCAGGTTCTTCATTCCTCTCTACCTTGGCTTTCTCTATGACGTTGGCAAACTCTCCACTCCACATGTAACATTGTTTTGGCGTGATGAGGAGGAAGCAGTCTCCGCTGTTCAGAGAGTGGGATGTGGGCTCCACCAGACGCACCTGGATGTGCCTCCGACCTGCAGACATGATAAAGCATTTGATACTTTGACTTCAGCAGTTTCAATCTGAAATGGTATTGAGCATCCTTTTGTTGTGGTTTATTAACTGAACATCATTAAGAGATAACACAAGAAGCCCTTGATACTAAAGATCCCCATACCTGACACATCCATTCAACACATGCTTACAGAAAACACAGTTCACCTTCTTGAGTTTCTGACCTTTGATGCGAATGAGCATGAGCTTGTTGAAAGGCAGCGTGCTGTTGTTGGTCACAACATCGGTGGACTTCACACTTCGCAGGTTGATCTTGCGAAAGTTCTCTTTGCTGGCGAGACCCGCCAAGGCCACATCAGCGAGATTTGATTTGGAGTGCTTTGCCACTTTAAAAAGGGAGAAGAAAAGGATCAGGGACATTAGAAATGAACACAGTTGAGTTGACACACTTGAACGTACAGTAGGTATTCCCTGATCTACTCTGCCATCTCTCTCATTATAACAAATAAAGACCAAGATCAGATTTATATCATAGATCGTAAGAGACATTTTCAAATGTCTGCTTTGTGTGAGCTATACTTAGCGGGCTACACACGTCTGCAGATCTTACTTCCTTTTCTATCTCTGTGAAAACGTCACTGAGGTCAGAGTAGTCCGTGAAAACTATTCAAAAAAAGGAATTGAATATATGCATTAGATAAGTATGTACAACTGCTTGCACTTTCAGAACAGCTTCAGTCATAGAGTGAGGCTTATTGGCCTGTCATTTCAACTTTAGCTTTCATGCAATGCGTTTACGGATAATAAACTAATTAAACGGAAGTGCACATTTTATGTGTAGACTGCTGGACAGGAGATGAAGTTATTCATTCATGTTCTGTATTAAAAATGTGTCTTAATTAATGTCTGACAAATATGTAGCCACTGCAACGTTACTTTTGGGGTCATAAAGGTTAATATTGCCCTTTGTAAGCAAAATAATAAGTACAAAACAACAAAAAACAAAAAACAACCAATTATAAACAAAAGTAAATGTCAATGTTTTGTGGGAAATGTAATTTGTTTTATATTTGTTGGGCTATTATGAGATTCCATACCGGTATTGCAATTGTAATCTCTTATAAGGATACGTTTCATACACCAGTAGAGCACACTGCGACCCACAGAAACCCCTAAAGGCCACTGTGACCGTGTCAGTTTATCATGAACAACACAACATATCTTTAGAGAGGCATAATACCAAACTGTTTTATTGTAGATTAAACATTTGTTCTTGAAAGCTCTTGCCATATAAGAGACTTTTTCCTAGCTAAACTGAGAATATCACTTTAGTCAGTTTAGTAGTCTTACTCCTCTCCACTTGGATCCTCTTGGTCTCCAGGGAGGCGACGTTGAGCCTCTGCTCGGTGTAGACCTGTCGGATGTCGTTGCGAGCAGCGAGGGCCCGCAGAGGGTTCCTGGAACCCTGGTTCCTCCTTGGAGGGCGGACCGCTCTCTTGTGTTCCGTTACGGCTGACGTGAGCCTGAGAACATACAAACACAGCACAGTGGTCAGTTTTGATGTAAGCCACCTGCCTGAGAAGAAAAAAAGGGACTCATAAGTCATTTAAATGGTCAAACATATTATTATTGTACACTAACTTTGGTGTATTGGTATGGATCTGGCTGAAGTCCTCCTCTGTTAAAACCATACTTGAATCATGGAGCGATGTCGGTGAGACAGTTTTGTAAAAGTTGCCGAATGTCTCGTCATCGTCCAGAGTCATCACTTCTTTCTCCGTCTCTGCCGTCACCTCGACTGTGGATATCTTGTTTTTGCTCACACCTGACCGCCCACCATGGAAGGAAAGAAAGAGAATAGAAAATGAAGTGTTATACAGATATGTTCTCTTGCTAATGATTTTAGGGAACACATTTGTGACCTGCTCTATCGAAATCAGTCGCCTTGACCCGAAGACACATTTTGAGTTGTGTACACTGCTGGAAAGAGGAGATTCCTAGCTTTCTAATGATATCAGGATTGTTTTTGTACTCCAAATATTAAGCGAAATATGTCACATTATATAATGAGTGTCACCGAGTCATCATTTTGAGAAAAAGGCCTTCAAAGTTTTCTCTTCTCTGGAATCCATCGATCTGATTGGTTAATAGCAAATGATCAAAATACTACGGAGGGAAGATATTTTCGTTTGGATTACTGGTCTGGGGGAAGCTCGCGAGTGTGTGTGTGTGTGTGTGTGTGTGTGTGTGTGTGTGTGTGTGTGTGTGTGTGTGTGTGTGTGTGTGTGTGTGTGTGTGTATACGTGTGTGTGTATACGTGTGTGTGTTTGTGTATTTTTGCGTTTGTGTGTATTGCGTTTGTTTGCTGGGGAAAACCCTCACGAGAAACAACGGCTGTTGTTATGCCTGCTGTGACGTCAAGTTACTCCGTTCTCCGCTTGTAATTATGCCGTTACAAGCTTCAAAGTTGTATTTATCATCTGAATTTGCCGAAACAAGTTTAATATTCTGAAAGTCAAGATTTTGTTTAATTGAAATCAGATGAAAACAAACAGTAACGGACCCTGCCGTGTTATCTATGATTACTATACGCCTTACATTCATAATGTCAGCCGGAGGGAGGGGGGGGCGGCGCTGCGGAAGAGCAGATTGCCTGTCATCTTCCCCTTACAAGCTTAAAGAATGTATTTATCGTGTGAGTTTGGAAATAATCGTTTCATTTTCTGAAAGCCAAGACTTTGTTTGTTTAAAATCAAACAAAATACCCGAACCCCGGAAAAATAGGTTTTTACGTAAATCCACGTTTATTTTGAAATCAGCCGTTGCGACTTCCGACTGATTTCGATAGAGCGGGTCACATATGCACAAAATGTGTTGGATATCCTGTATCAGTAAAGGAGAGTTTAGATTGAAATTAAACAAATATGGAATAACAAAGTTGTTTACCTACGTGTACAATAGATCCCCAATAACACAATGTGTGATAAACCATCATCTCATATGGAAGAAACAGGGGGAACGTACCTTTACTGTGTAGCTTGTCGAGGAAAGACTCCAGCTTGTCGAGCCTTTTGTCTCCTTCCACCTTGACATCTGTTCTACTGGAGATTTCTGTTCAGCAAAAAAGCAACAAAGGCTGAATATACTCAGTATTACAATTCAACATCAATCTTTGGAATTCATATATTTGTATAAAAGGCATCAAATTCTGTTAGAACTAATACCAACATTTACATTTGTTCCGTGTCATCTGCACCTTATGACACAAATGACCATGACTATAATTATATGTTAAATATTCAGACCATCTGCTGCCCTAACAGACGCATCGGGTTAATGACTTCCCTGATTAACTAAATGATCACACACTGACTGACTGACCTTCAAGCGGCTTGACAGGCGTGGCGTTGCACTTCTTGAGGGCAATAAGAGGCGACTCATCCTTTCCGGTGTCTGTCACAAGACCTGGAGGAAGACCAAGGTGGGAATTAGGGCTGCAATAACAGCATATTTACATTATTAATGAAGTGTCAAATATTTTCTTGATTTATTGTGAGTCTAAAATAGCCAGAACATAATAACAAATGCACAGTAATATTCTAACAGTTTCAAAGATATATATTTGGTGAATATATGAGAAAGACAAGCGTCAAATGATCCCATTAGATTAACTCAGATATTTTTATTTAAAAGGACATTTTGCCATATAATAGAAAATAAATTGACTCATCATTTTCATGTTATTGGGTCCAACACATCTAATTAGAAATATATCCTATTATATTATAGCCCCGACTCGCTGCAAAATTGGTATACAGTATATGCTTTTTTTAGGGGGCTGTTTGCCATTCTTCTTCTAAAAAAAATCACATTGTTTAATTAGCTGACTTTTCTGAGGAGGTTATGTCAACTTTCAATTGTCTTTTTGTACGTGTGTAACATAAAAAAAACAATATTGTTAAGCCAACTGTAAAGACACCTGAAAGAATGCAGAGGTCACAGAGAGTTTGCACGATTGGCCCGGCCTCCCGCAGTAGAACAATAAGCACGCTCTCATCTCACCACACTGAGTAAACACACACTGCACTCACCTCTCTTGGCCATGCGTCCAGCCACAGTGAACTGGACCGAGTCGTTGGCTGCTCCTTTGCCTCGGCTCTTCCACTGCTCCTCTTTGTCTCTCAGCACCTTCATCCTGTCTGCCAGCGACACCTTGGGCCCCAAATCCACACTGGATTTCTGTTGGAACATTTATTCAAATACAACTTTAGATTCAGCATGAAGACTTGAGATCATTACTGTCCATCCATTTCACACATGAACAGACAGTTATGAAGACACAGTGGAATCATCATGAATAAGCAAGCCGGCTTGCATGAGGATAGGCGGAGTAAGAGAGTGAAGCCACCAGAAGTGAATTTAAGGGCGAATTATGACAGATCCCAACCTTATTTCTGTGGGAGTGTGGCTTCTGCCAAAAACAACTACCCCCAAAAGGTCTTACTGTGTTATTCCATACTTGATTTTATGCAAAGAAAACATGAAGAATGTGGAGTCCAGAAAATAAAACACCAAAAAGTGTCCAGAAGCCTTCAAATTGCTGCTATGCATTAGAGCTTTCCTTATGTGATTTACTCCTGCTGCCATTTTTGCACCTGAACTCCATCATTAAAACTGAGTTAGCAGCGTTTTTACTGCACTTCTGATCCCGCTGGAGCCCTGAGCTGTTTTATAGTAATTAATGATATTCCACTCTGAAATATCTGAAGCGTTTTATGGCCCTGCTTCAGCTTTTTACTGGCTGCCACCCCATACTCCTTCTCTAATAATGAGCAATCCACTGCATGGGATGTAGCATGAGTTCACATCATTTCTACAGATAATACAAACAGGAAAAAAAAGGAAGGACAAACGCACAGAAAATAAATTCCAAGCAGATAATCAGCATTAGGCAAAGTGATAATACAAAGTGGTCGGTGATTGTATGTATTTCTGAGTCTTTGAAGTACTTTTGCCTGTCTGGTTTCACAGCTGGGACGTTTTTTCTGCAGGAGAAGAAAGTAAATGACAAACAAATGATCAGGATTACCACAACTCAACATCTTGTTACAGTCATAGAGGAATTTCTTTTGAGGGTGAAAGATGATCCGTGTGAACTGCTGACTGTCATTCTGTGTTTCACAGCATCATGAGCACGGTAAGCTCTGAGGAGTCAACTTTAAACAGTCACAGATGTCAGCAGCTTCAGAGTTTAAAAAGACGTTAAAGTGGTGAACTGCTGCCACACTGATGTCATTACAATGTTGTTGATGTAAAATTATAGGCGGCACGAAAAATGTCTACTCGTGATCAGCAGTCTAACCAACTTTAAACGTTGTTTCTCTAAGTTAACCTCCGGACCTGTATTCGTTGTCTACAAGATAAATGTGTACAAATCATTATCATAATAACTTCTGCATGAAAATAAAATAAATAGACTATAGCTTCATTTTGTAGGATTGTTTACTTACACATTTCATGATTTTTGGCAACAGCTGACCAGAACTTCTAGTTGTATTAGGAGCTAAAAGGTAAATGGCTAAAAACTGAAAGTTCAAAGATGACTCTCGCCCAAAGATTGATTGCATACATTATAAACACATTAGAGTTTGTTATATCCAAAGGCTAATTTGAGTTAATGATTTATTCAATGTAGACCGCTACCATCTATTATATTTAAGTAAAATATATATATACACAAGCATCAGCCACTTTTGCATGATGTTTATAATTCATATACAGAGTCTTTCCTAAAAAAACGACTGTGACAGGAGGTTCAAACGTTTACTCCTCACACTGTCATCCTGTGTCTAACAATACATGTTATCTGTTGACAAGTCCCTCAGCAAGACTCTTCATCCATGCTTAACCAAATCATTGTTGACATCCTGGCAAGGAAGGAGGTGGAAATTAAACTGCCATTTAGCTAAAATATTGAATAAGAAGTCTGAGTAATGCAATGTGCCATTTGTCCTGACTTAATGTGACACAGGCTACAATATTTACGAAGGCATGTGGTAACAATGGAAAAACACAAGTTTCCCTCACACATCTTCCACACAATCAAAACACATAACAACCTCTCCCCTCCCCCTTTCTCTTTTTCTGTTGCTCTCACACAGCAGTGCACACACACACTTTGTACTTTAATGTCAAACATGTTGCATGGCCTGGTCAAATATTAGCGTGGCACTAGAGAAAAGTTCAAAGAAATGCATTTAATCACACTGGCATGCACACACAGACGACACACTGGGGCCGAACATCAAAGTGAACTCAAGCTGACTTTATCAAATGAAGCAATATGACATATAGAGCCTTTCCTGCACACTTTTATAGGAAAATCCTGTTTTTTGTACCTTTAAACTATTACTGCTCAGAAATGGCACTCTTAATTTAGTGCACATTCAGTCTTTTAGTACAGCACTAGGGCACATGAACGACGATGCCCGTTATCTCACGCAGTCTTTAAGCGTTCTCAGTGCAGCCAGCAGCCCATCTCTGGAGTGGATCAGAGAGGGGAAATACATTGGCCTGACAGGACCCTGGAGGGAAGGGGAGGAGAGGAAAGGCCCAGGGCCTCAAAGCCCCCACAGGAAACCATTTTTCTCAGCCCTGCCTTGCTGTGCAGTGCAGCCAGCACCTCAACACAAACCACTGACACAGATATGGACCAACTGAGGGCCAGCAGACCACATTCAAGTACCCAAAAAGCAAGTGTGTCGACAGCTCTGATTTCCCGCTGGTATTTCTCAGCGTGTGTGAGAGGTTGTCCAGAGCACAGGTAGAGCAATAAGAGCAAAACATGTCCGTGCAAAGAGGTGAATATAGCACATGTGTATGCACACACACTCACCTGAAGAGGAAAGGTTGACAGGCGGGTGGCAAAGACAAAGAAAGGGGTAGAGTCCACAGGTGAGAACAAAGGAAAACTGGAAAGAAGGGAGGAGGAGAAAGAGCAGGAGGAGAAGAAGAAAGGGGAATTATCAGAGGGGCTTGGAGGAGGAAAAGCAGGGCGACATTAAACTGCTACAGCTGGAGAGAGTGGGTTTAGGCATGGAACATTATTTAAGAGCATTTAAAGTTTGGGAGGATGGAAGAGAAAGGAAAAGGGGAACAGATTGCTCATAACAGTGCATGCAAAGAGAGCAAACTAAATCAATGAAAAGCAAGGCAGGGTAAAAAACTAACCTCATTGTTTGGTTTAAATCAGGTCAATGTGTTTTACTCAATGTATTAGCTTGTGCTTTTAAATAAAGAGCCTTTTTCTACTAAATCCACTCGTCCTCAGTGGATTATCTCCGATACAGCTTCTGGGAATCAGCCCACCAGGGACTATATTTCCAAACGATCATTAGTCTTAAATGAATCAAATCAGACTGTTCTTTATTAAATCATCACTGGAACACACTTTGATATCCTGTGGGACTTGAAAGTAAATCGTAGACATCAAAATATTCATTTAATATCCATGTGTAAAGTACACTTAGTTTACTTTACTGGCAAAAAGGAATTGAGATGAACAAACCAGCAATTATTTTAATTTGTTTCATCTTGGTAAAATGTGTAATTAACTAGTGACATGCTGCAAACAGGCAATGTAGCTTATCATAACAATCATTATTCAGGACAAGACATGCCCCCCCTTTACATTTAATTTACAACAAGGCCTCACTTTAAAACACAGCTGCGGCGCAGAGAGCAGCTCAGCAGGCTTAACAGGAAACATCTGGAGCTGGTTGAAGAGGACCATGCTGTGTACCATGCATGTTGCATTCCCTGGTCCCCCACATATCAACCAAAGAGCAACAACATCTGCTCCGGATTGGCAGTGTATACGATAAAAATCACATGCCGAATCCTAAAAACCAAATGGCCTTTCCTCAAGAGAGAAGCAGAACTGTAACAAGAACGGTCACATGCGAGGAAATGCCCCATAGCTAATGCCGACACGGCGTCAATGCCAATTATTTAGCCAAACCATGTATTATCTACATGTGATGTCAGTTCCCACAGCAGGTTTTAGACACATTCACAGGCACTAACCTCAGACAGACTCAAAGGATGAAACCCGCAGACTTTTGGACTTCCCCTTCCATGCATGTGTTTTGTGTTGATGATGAGACATTCCTTCTCATGGGCTTTGTTTTGACTTATCATAATGAAGACAGACCACACAAATATAAAATGACATCAGTTGTTAGTGTTTAATTGATTGGGGGATTAGTAGGTCTTTGGCTGGCTGTACATACGTATTAAGTAGCTTTTCCAGACCGGAGAGTGGATTTACTTTTTTTTTTTTTCTACGGATGAAGGATGAGCCAAAAAGCAGAAATGCCCCTGGAGGATCATTGATTTGGACAGACAGCCTGCCAGGAGATGGTCCATTTAAATTAACATGACATCACTTTCATTTCAGTGTCCAATTTAAGGATTTCCATGTGGCGCTCGAAGAGTTGTTCCACTGCTGTAGTTCTTTCTCCATCCGTGAAATGGTTTTCATCAGAGAGCGTCGGGCTGTTTTTCCTCTTGAAAACTCGGTGTTGTTTGCATAGGTGAAGAGCGTGTATAAACCTGCATGCACCGCTTCCAAAACACGTTATCTTAGCATGTGTTAAACATTAAACCCGTCCACGCTGACCTGTGTAACCTGGATGTTTATATTTTCTGAGACGGGGAAGTCTATAAAGAACAGAACAGCTCGCTCATGGAGGGTATTATTTTGAAGCTCTTGAGACCAGGAGAAGACAGGAGAGTAGAAAAACCAACAAAGGGAAGCAGGCTTTAGCTTGTAAGGTTTCAGGTGTTTGGTCACGGTGTTGGATTTTATTTTCACAAGGGGAAGGGGCTTGTCTCTCCATCTCTTTCGGTGGCCAGTTAAGCCCTGGATCTCTGGGCTTTGGCGTCACCACTCCCAATTCTGCTGCAACCCCAAGCCCTCTTAACCTCACACCCTTTTGGCAGCAATTCAGGGGAAATAAGCTGATTCGGCAGAGGAAGAAATGCGTCCACAGCTAAATCCTTCTTTCCCCTGCACACAAAGCTGAGAGGAAGCCTGGACATGTGGCAGTAGTTACTAGTTCCTGCCTGTCCACCCTCCCCAAACCTGCTCACTGACCAAATACTAAACCCAATGACACAAAAAAAAACAGGCTCGCTCAAGTAAAAACCTACCTTTTTCTTCCAGGCGTTTTCAGCATCTTGGAGCTGGCCGAAGCGGTCAGACAGTTTGGTCTCGATCCGGTCGGAGGCTTTGGGCTTCTTCACTCTGTCCTTCTTCTCTCCTTCACCAGTGTCCTCCGTCAGTCTGAAATAAAGGCAAAGACACGTATGTTTTTCCTCTATGAAAAAACATTCACTATGCATTTTGGAAAGCCTTAAAGGTTTGAGGTAATGTAATATGGCAGTGCACTCAAATATAGTAATGGCTTCCTGAGCAGAGAATAAAAGTCACAATGTCTCGTGTTAAATATGTTATTTAAAAGTTGTTACTATGACATTTGCATAAACTTAATTTCTCATGTTCAATTTATTTTTTCTTTACACTGCAGCTTCTGTATATATTAATTTTTTCCGATGTTGAAGGTTGTATGTTTTTTTAAAGTTTTACTCCCTGACCTTTCTTTTGTATATATCATATAGTCAAAGGTTTATAGTTAATATTTATATATAAGAATCTGTGACATTCAAACTTACTGTCTTCTGGGTGCTTTAATTACATTCGATCCATGTTTACCTTTATTTTACCAGGATATTCCCATGTTATGCTACTCCTGGCAACCATTTGAGATCATATACCTCAAATGAAATGATCTCGGGGACACTTGAACCCCCTTTTCTTTGCACAGACACACATATGCGCATCTAGGCCTTATCCCTGATCAGATGAATGCATGCTGTGGTTGTGTGCATCCATTGACCTCTGTAGTGAGCCGCTCTGGCTTCCATCAAGGCTGCTCTCGGGCTCCTCAGCATCCTCGGACACTGTGGAAGCCTCCAGGCTCTCGAGGGGCGACGGGCTTCTCATGTCCTCAGAGCTCCCCCCACTGCCACTGCTCCCCCCCGCCTGCTGTCTGCCGCTGCTGAAGCACCCTCCGTCTGTGATATTCTCGGTAAATGACTCATCTTCTCTGTCATTTTCCCCGTTGACCTCTTTCTCAATCTCCTCCTCCTCCTCGATCTCCTCCTCCTCCTCCTCTTCTTCTTCATCATCATCATCCTCCATCTCCTCCTCTTCCTCCTCCTCCTCCTCCTCCTCGCTCTCGGCGTGGCTGAGCGTGACGCTGTTCTGTCGGGCCGGTGTGCAATCGGCCGCCGAGCCCTCGCTGTGGTCCGATTCCACGCTGGTGGAGCGGCATTTCTTCAGGATTCCCTTGATGCCCCGAGGCTCAGAGTCCTGGCGCTGCAGAGAGGACGGCTGGCAGGGAGGAGAGGGAGGAGAAGGGGGGGGGGAGGCGTCTCGGTTCCTGCTGAGGGGGAGAGATCCGTCGGAGAGGAGACTGGAAGGCTGAGGAAGACGGGGAGAAAGGGAGAGAACGCTTTTATTTTCAACCAGCAATAATATCGAGAAAATCTGGAAATAACCATTAAAGTTCTAAGACTACTTTAAGTGTATTCTATGGTCTGTGATTGTGGTAATGCTATTTGACCGGACAGTTTCCAATAGCGCTCATTTGCATTTTCCACATGAACAGTGGAAAACCATTTTTCTTTCTCCCTTTTTCCCCAAGCATGAAGTTATACTCCTTCTCTAACTATGCTGCTGCTTTTATTGAACTACTGGTGTTATCAAGAAAAGTCAAATGCACATAAGTAAAAGAGCTTCAGAAAGCTGAAACAATGGTGATTATAAAATGGGATTAAGTGAAAATCCAGGAGTTAATGGGCGAAATCAAAAGAAATGAACAATGGGTCGAGTAGGATTGTTAAGGCCTGGTCAACAAATCTGCAAGACTTGTTTGGGACGTCACTCATGTTTGTTTGTTTGTCTAAGAGAGAATAGCGTTAAAAGAAAACACATGTTGAGTCAAGTACGTTTTATTGTGAGACTAAAGCTTTGTGTGGTCTGAGCTTACATGAAATATGAACTGCTTTAAGGATGTGATCATGAAAATAATAAAAGTAGTAATCTTTAAATACAAAAGACAGTGATTTTGCGGTTTTGTTTCTATGGCATTTGCTCTATAGTCATTGAACAGCACCGGTCCACTGTTGTATTTAATTGTGCTTTATAAATACACTTGGATTGAATAGCCAGGAGGAGCATGAAATGACACATGTAAACACACCCTTTTGAGTGTGATACTGTCTGCTGTTGCTCAGACGTTAAAACAGCAGCTGGAGCAACAGCAGACGTCCTACTGACAGGTCAGAGTTCACGGGGGAGCGCTGATTCAGGAGGAGCTGACGGACGCAGCAAATCGTGAGACCAGCTGGGTGTGGAAGTGCAACGCTAACCAGGTGGTCCTCTTCAATGAAAAACACCAGGGCGTAGAACACGTTTAAGAGAGTGTGTGTGTGTGTGTGTGTGTGTGTGTGTGTGTGTGTGTGTGTGTGTGTGTGTGTGTGTGTGTGTGTGTGTGTGTGAGATTGCTTGCATTGGTGACATGAATTACAGTCTGCTAAACAGAAAAGTAAACCAAAGCCGACCCAGAGTTTCGGAGAGCCAGAGTGCAGGTGAGTAAGCATTTTGGAATTGGCCCGCATGCAGAGCCACAAAATATGATTTTTCCCCCCCCCCACATTACAATCCAGAGAGATGACTCTTATATTTCAGACTATTGAGTTATGGAAACCATGTTGTAATGCATAAACTGAAAAAAGAAATGAGACCTTTTCTTCCTCAGTGGAAGCGTTTTCATGCTGCTCCTTCCATGACGGGTCATCTGGGGCCTCTTTTTCATCCATTACCTTGCTCCCATCAGTTTTGGAAAGGCTGAAATATGAGCGGAAAACAGGCGAAGATGGTGGAAACAGACAGAAAGAGGACAAAATACATATTTCATACATTTGAGGTAAAAGTCATTCAGGCATTACATAATGGAAAGAGCTGCAAGGTGAATTCAAACCACAAACAGTTAGGGGTATAATCAATGATTTGTGTATGCTTAATGTACTTACAACACAGTAGTTCATAAACAACCTCAACTGAACGTTACTAAATCAATGAGTAAAGCGCTTTGAAGTAGTTTTTTCTGCAGACGTTCTTATTTTCACTAACCCTAAGGGCGTTTCCAAAAATCAATAACCAGTCATTGATATGGCACTTAGTAATCAACGTAGGCTCTGGGCCAGCGTAATGATAAAGAAAGTGAACTCAGCTTATCATTGATCTCCTCTGAGGAGTGTTTTTGACCATTGGAAGGCAGTGATGCTTGAACACATTCACTTTCTCTTTGAAGCAATATTTTGATTTAGTCTACATTAGTTATTGTCATCAGCTTGATTTGGTTTATTTGATGCAGTGAAATAAAGCTTTGCTGAAAACATTAAGTTCAAATATCCTGATCTCACTTCTGACTTTGGTAGAAACTGAAAGCAGTGTATGGGTCAGTTCAAACTTCATGTGAACAAAAACAAACGGGAGTGAACGTATGTCTGAAAAGTATCTACACACAACCAGCAGGATTTTATAGATAGACACAATTAATACACACTCTCCGGCTCAGTCCAGACTCTGTGCGGTGCTGGGTACAGTTTCACTGCTCCAGCTTTTAACTTCAGCCTGGTTAGCATCACCATGGCTACCACGCAGCACTGAGGCCTGTGTATTAATGTGAGAGAGAGTGTGGCAAGCCCTGCAGGTTTATCTGGTTTATCTGTGCAGCTGTTCACATCACAAGAGATCCTTTCAATGGGTCTGTAATTACCGCTGCTCTCTGCCTGCTCGGCCTCAGTGTGTTTGTGTCACGGTGAATCTGTTCTAGCTGCTCGTGTTGTGGCCTAATGTAATGAACCGCAGACCACAACATTTATTACTCTAAATTATGAAGACTCTATTCAAAAGTGTGAATGCAACTAGTCCGACACAACTAACACCATCCCGGCAGAGGATATACAGCTTTCAGTTACAGATTGATTCAGGAGTTGCTGTGATTAAAAATCAACTTTGAACCTGCCTACCTGGCGGAGGACTCTTCCTCGTCGCTGCTCATTATTGGACTCTTTCTCTTGTTGTTGGTGTGTTGGCGGCTGCTTCCATCCTCCATCCCCTCCTGGTCCTACAGGCAGAGAGAAGGGCGGCAAAAAGCCTAAAGGTTAGGTAATACTTTGCTTACTTCCTTCACTAGCTGTACAAAAAATCTTTATAATGGGAGTGAATGAATGAGTAAAAGCTCCACCCATACACTTGAGTGGAGCAGTTAACCCTTTAAAAGCTCCAGTGGAGTTGCTCAAGGAGTGCAGTAGTAACCTACCACCACGAGTACAGTACGAGAGATGAGCGCAGCCTGTACGGTATTTTCCACATTAAAGTAAAGTGGCCTTAGGGGAGACATTAGGGTTTGTTTTGACTCTTTTCATCCCATCATTAAAGGTTAAAAGATCTCTTCCAGACGTATTATATGACCAATAAAAAAAATACACCACCGTGAACAATAAATAATAATGCATGTATGTCGAATATTGTCTTTCAATTAGAATAAAAATGAATAAAATGTTTAAAAATATTAGAATTTTTTTTTTTTTAATCCAGAATATATATACTTTCAAAATACAACGAAAAGTCCACCAGCATGTTCTCACACCTGTGTCATTTGCATATCAGACTGTGATTGGCTCCAAAATTGTTGTGACGTCATCAATTATGCTCTGATGCAAACTTAAGTTGAGCTCAGACTTTAAGGAAAATTAGTGTGAAATCAGCCTCCTCGTGTGATACTTTACAGATGTATACTTATTTCAGCACAGTGAAATAAAAATACGCAAAAAGCACGGTAGACACATGCTTTGGTTTTATATCAGACTTTTTAAAACGTGTGTATAGTGTGAAGTTGAACTGTGCAGCTGTGTGAGACCTGCATCAGTTCACACTTTACCGAGGCCCTGGGCTGGACCTGCAGACAAGTGGGTCTCCAGCTGTGAGCCAAAAAAACGGAAATGAAATGCTGCTTTCTCACAAAATAACAAAACCCAGGAACTTATTTTTTCACCCAGCGTGAAAGCATCGCCTTCTGAATAACAGGCTTTAATATGCTCAGGAAATTGAACCAGGAAACAAATGTAAATGAGCTGTATCTTTCTCCAGAAGTCTCCGTGTACACATTTATTGCCTCAATCCACACTGCAACCTCACTCCTGCTGGACGCTCTGACTCACTCGCTCTCAGCGGGGGGATTTGGAGCAACGATGATTGATAAGGAATGAAAGTGAAGACAGCGAAAAGAAAAACCCTGCTGATGACTTTCATGTGACACGCATTGGAATAACAAGAGATCTAGGTCAGGACAAAGGACGGAGAGAGAAGAATAAAAGTGAAAACAAAAAGTGGTGTGATTGTGGGATGGCCTCTCGGTGGGAGATTGTTTTCCCAGCAGGTTTCGCTGCCATCTGGGTTCACTTGGCCAAACTTGGCACTCCTCCTGGTCTGTAAAGGCCAAGTTACAACGGCTATTTACATCCAATATGATGAAACCTAAGCAGCCTGGGAAAGACGGACAGTGTCTTCATTTTTAAGCATGCATGTATGTATGTCCCGTTGTAAAGGAGGCATCATAAAGCTTTTGTTCCTGGCTGGATCTCTAGACGTCTTCTTCCCACCGTTGCTTTAAGACCCCCTTTGACTGTGTGTGTGAAGTCATAACTTTGGCAAGGTGTGTATGCAGGTGCAGGACAGCTCAGTCTGTATGGAACAGCTCAATTTGATATTACTGGAGCAAAAGATCCGGGAAGGGGGGGGGGGGTTGAAGCGTTCACCAGCTGTGTTGGAAGCGGGCTCGGAGTAACTCAGCGAGGGGAATGAAAAATGGTAACCTTAGACAGAACAAAATATGGATATAGCATCTGTGACATCCCTCATACGCTTCTAAATAGTTTTGAAGCTCGGATTTGGTGTGCTGTCACGACAATCGCGCACACACAAAATGAATAAGATATTATGAAACATTTGGACAAAGGGAGTAAGGAGACAGCCTTAAAGTACCTTAAAAATAGACGTCTTGGAAGTCCTCTTGGCATCCACAGGTTTCTCGTCAACTAGAAAGAACACACACACCATGAATGCAACAATGAGAAGACATTTGCTAATGCTTCCTGCCAGCAACATATCAGATGTTTAGTCAGTTTGTCACATTCAGGGTTTTAAGGAGGACAGAGTGTGTTCGGTATCCAAAATATAATACACTGTTAATGTTATGGGATATGGTAAGATCAGACATGCTAAATCATACACAATTCTTTGGGGAAAACAGAATATAATTGCACATAAAGACGCAAGCGAGATTTAAGCCAGGTAATAAGTCAGTGCCTGTACACACATATTAACACACACTCCCCCACACAGACATAAACCAGACCCTCAGTAGGTCCAGTCAAAGTTTTCCTTGCTCTGGATGACAGTTTGGAAAATATAAAAGGGGGACCTGACAGGATAAAATCTTATTGGCTAATAAGGTGTCTTTGGATCTGAAGTAGGAAATGAATGTAGCGATGTATTCCTCAGCCAAGGGTGAGTGTATTCAGACACACCAAAACCATCCGGCATCTATCTGCTGCCAAGAGTTAATGATGAGATATTAAATATGCAATACATATTTTTGTTGGATTGATTGTTGTGCGTGCTCCTATCTTCTATTCTCATGCGGGTAGACTAATCAAAAACAGCCCTGAGAATAAAGCCTTCTAATCTGCACGCAAGGAAAGCATTACATTTAATGGTGTTCCTAACCAACACAAATGTCTTGAGTCAACACGCTCAAATCCACTCATCTACTTTAAATCAGTTTGTATTGCCTTGACAATGACACATGGTGATATTGTTCCCGCTCCAAAGAAAACAAATGAACAAACAAATCCAAAAAGTCTCTGACGCCCTCCCCTTTAACCCCCAAGAAGCGATTCTTTTGCGGCCTGATACTTTCATTTTGAATACTTTAGATTTATGTTTCCAGGCTCCCCTGCTGTCCAGATCCTGGCATGATTGACTTCAGATGACATCACACAGCGCACATTGCAGACTGGTGATTCCCCACCGACTGCACTTTCAGACTTTTTGAATGCAGTCCAATCTTTTTCACATCATCATCCATCAAACGTTCAACCCAGAGACAGAGACAGAGTCACAAAGAAAAACTCCAAGGGATGGAAAAACCTCCACTTAAGTTTACGGACTGTTCCATAAGTGTTTTCATCCATCAGAAGTGCTCGGTCACGCTGAGAGTTTATTGTAAGGGCCTTTGACCTTGTCACGGCCAAAAGACATTTCTCATAGCAGACATCTTGCATTGTCACAATAGGAGAAGCTTGTGGTTATAATCAGGGCTGGGGATTATATCGAAATGATATTAATATTGTGATGTGAGACTCTATACCGTGTTAGACTTTGGATATCGTAATAAGGAGAGTTTCCTGATTTATAGATTGTATTACGATAAGGTCTTAATATTTTCTGATGCACCTGACTGTTCCTTCTTGTTCATCTTCTTTTATCCATTTAGTCATTAGATCAACATTCAGGCAATCCATTTTTTGTTGTTTACACAGGGGCTGTTTCCTCTGTCATATCATTCCATGAACAAATGCCTATAGTCTCTGCACACAAGAGAATATAAGCCAATATGAGCAGTGTGGAATCTGAATAGCGCTTACTGCAAAAGTCACATTTAAATCAATAACCTTTTTCATCAGTGAGCTTAAATGATTCCTAATGCATCTTTACTCTGCTCATGTGAACATGGGTTAATGCATGTGTGCAGTTCAAACACACATCTTACAGAAGGTTTCTACAATGTGTTCACTTCACTATAGGGCTGCTCGGTTATGGCAAAAATCATGATCTCGATTATTTGGGTCAATAATTGATATCACGATTATTCATTTACTTACAAAAAATTGCAACAGTATGTTTTTAACAGTTGATCACCCTGAACTTTAAGCAGAGTTCAAACTGAAAAACCAAAAAAAAGTAAAAAAATTAATAATAGTTTTAGTTCGGTTACGTTGTTTTCATAATCGTTGATGTATTTATGTTTGTATTTCCTCAAGTGTCAAGCAGAGGCGTTCAGGCTCCAGGCTCCTCTGCCAGCTCAGACAGGAAGCTCATCAGCCTGTGAATGAACCGGTAATGCTCACACACTGTCGCTTTTCACACACCACTCGCACGCCTGAATTACAGATGAACACTGACTGCTCTTTGTTCCTCTCTCTGTCGCTTTGGGTCTTTCTTTTACAATGATATCTCTTATCTTCCACACTCAATATGTTGATGCACAGGAAATCCTCAGAATTCTTTTTTCCAAATGTTTAAAGTGATTAAAATACAGTATGTTGAGTGTGTCATGGCATTTAAATATCTGAGAACATAATCCTGGATAGACTTTATCTATCTACTCTATCTATAAAAGATCTGAGAAATATTCAGTTAGGACACAAATACAGTCATGAGTCTTGGTGGCAAGATACCACAGGAAGCAAATCATTAGCAGCAATTAACTGTTTGTTTCTGACTTCCTGTTCTTGTTCGGATATCACAACCTCTTCTCATCACACCAGACTCAGTTTACTGAAAATAGGGTAGTAACTACTGCTGGATAAAAAAAGCTCTACATATGGCGGTGAGTAACTTTAGTCAAATGCACTTCTCATGACTACGCCATCTTCCATGAATGCTTACTGTGCACATGTACACTAGATGATGACCGTCACTGTGAAAGGCCACATTGTATTCTATGATTGGATTGAAAAATGTGCAGATTAATAATGATTTTAATTTAATTCATTCTCTTCCATCTTTGTCGTTTTTAAACGTGTGTTTTTCTTAATTGTAAAGCAGTGTCTTGTACTGTGTGCTATATAAATAAAGTGAATTCATTAATTATTTCAGGGAACACAACAGATACCAAAATTAAAATCAAGTATTTTTATTTTGCAAAATCGTAAAGAAATCTGGTTTTACATCCATAATTCCAAATGTAGTTTGAAGGTAAACAAAGGTATGTTTACATAACACTGCTTTACATATCCTGAAATAAGCAGGGACCTTACTATCCCCTCCTTTCTTTGTCTTGTGCAGTCAAGCATTCACACGCACACACACAAAGCGAGACCGCCACATCAAATACATGAGCAGAGAAACGCATAGAGACAGGCCACTGAGTCAGACAGACAGGCGACAGACAGACTCAGGCTGTGGACTCAGGTGGCCGCATGCGAGTGGGAAAAATCAACCGTGCGTAGTCATAGCCATTTTCTTCTTTCTGTACTAGCAGGATTCAAAAATGGTTCATAATGTTATTTGGCTTCAAAGAAAAAGCTTCCAGTGTACATAGGGCTGTACCCGAATATCCGTTCGTTGGAGTACTATTCGGGTTTCAATTTCGTTATTCGGATATTCGTTTTACAAAAAAAAAGATTAATTATTGAAATCTCCAATATTAACGTAAGAGCTTGTGCCTCTTCGGGGGGTGCCAACACTTAACCATAAACGTTATCGTTTACTTTCTCTGTCTCCATTAATCTCCGTTACGTTGTTTCCATAGCTCTTCTAACTCACACCACGCCAAATTACACTTAAGACATATACAACTGCAACGAAAGTAACACACACAATGCAATATCCTTTTCAATTTCAAAGAACACAAATTGGGTTATATACATTAACAAATAACTATAAAACAACAATACTGTAGAATAATCAAAAGAATGCTGTGAATAAACAGAAATACACATGTATTCGGGACAGCCCTAAATAATATGATCAACATTTCCACGGATGAAAGTGCACACCTACTGAGTCACGTCCACTAAAGACACGTGCCAAGCATTATCTCCCTTATTTTGTAAAAGAGAAAACCATCGCTTGAGGCAGAGCATTCACTTTAAATTAAACAGTTAAGGAAACAATGCAGAGACCTCAGTAGATCGGTTTCCCTTCAGAGTATTAGGAAGCCAACATCAATAAACCAGGGAGGTGATCTGCCATTAGCAATTAGCTGAGTATTAGAGAGAACTTTAATGAGTTAGAGGAGAAAGCGGTTTGTGGATGGAAGGAGGATCTGAGAGCAGTGAAAGTGGAGAGTTGGTCTTACCCTTTGGCTCCTCTGTGTCATCGGTTTCCAGCAGCCTAGGGGAGAGAGAGAGGGGGACAAATGAGGTCACTCCAATACACTGAAGTGATGACACAGAAATGATGCGTCTGTTGCTATTGAGGTTCGCAAACTAGACAGAATAATGAGGATATTAAGTCTTACTTACGCAACGTTAATCCGAAAATGTACACAGCGAGCCACATGAGAAAGTTGTATTATAACCCAAACTGTCAACAGCGCTGCAATAAGCCACTGCGTTTGATCTAACATTTATTCATGCTGCTGTTACAGTCCCATGTTTGCAATGATATAACCGCGCAGCCTGTGTAGCCTCTGAAGATGGCCATTCATCTCTAAGTAATGGCTGTTAAATATGGATGGGGGCAGCAGCTGCCTGTGGGGTAGCAGCGATGATGTAACAGAAGGAGGGGAGAGGACCGCTTTTAAACACAATAGAGAGTCGTAGTAGACATCTGGGAGGGGTCAGAGGTTATTGAGGAAGGGGAGCTGGCCCCAAGCCAGTCTGTAGGTCCAGTTTTAACGGGTCAATGTTGGCTAAATACAGACGGATCCATTTCTGATCCATGTGTAGAGAATGTTAAGAAAAAGGAGCTGGATAGAGAAGTTCAAACCCTGCTTTCTCTCCTACACACTCAACCAATCACTTTCTGAGATGGGTATAAATGTACCTTGCGCTGCAGATAGGTTCTGGCAAAATCCTGCAATCACCAGATGACACAAAGGTTCCCCTTCTCAGGCTTTAAGTAATGCATTTGTGTCTGGATCAATCAGCATCCTGTGAGGAACTGCTGACATCCATTAGTGTGGTATTGATCGACTGAGAAACAGGGGGGTGAACCAAAAGCGATAAGAACAGATGCTGCTTATAAATTAAGTAAGGGATAATTGCAGAGAGGCGGTCAATAATGACAAAAAATCACCGACATGGTGATCAGGATCCCGACGCGACAGCAACGTAATTTAACATGAAGACAGCACTGATCGAGGTTTTCTGTTACTGTCCAAGGCTGTTCCCATTTGCCCATTAGTGTTTACTTCCTGTCTGTATCCTTCTGTTGATTTCTCTGACATCCCGCACTCTCTTTTAACCTCTTTCCTTCTCCTGCGCTCTTTTTCTTTTCTTTGCGGAGGACAGTTTAGCCATCATAAATCCAAGTTTTCTCCTCTCCACAAATAATAATAAGTAGGTATTCCATGGTGTTTTCTGATGAAGGAAACAAATGTTTGTTGTCCACAGCTGACGTTGCATTTAACAGACTTCTTTCTGCGTATTGAAATGACTGCGCATCGTCCCTTGATCCTCCTTAGTAATATCCGTTCCTTTTAGCAGCTGTCTGTTAGGGAGATATTTCCAAATTGTCCAATCACAATCGAGTATTCGACAAAGCTGTGTAATAAACACAATTGGCCCAGGTATTGATATGAGAGCTGAAGAAGTCGGATCTGTGCAGATAGAGTATAGTGGCCCATTTATTGATGACTGTGCAGTTATATTATGTAGGGCAGTGGTTCCCAACCTTTTTCAACTCAGGGCCCACTTAAGAATCAAAAATGTTTTCGCAGCCCACATTCAACCATAAACAATACGGAGGCTAAATAAAGTTATGATTGGTCAATTCAGAACATGTGACACGCTGTAAATCCAGTAGAACAGACCGCTGTCAAGGACTGTAATGACCATTGCTAAGCAGGATCAAGAAAGAGAAAGGAAAAGAGGTTGAAATAAAAATAGATCTTAATAATGGAAATGTTTCCATTAGGGATCTGAACGATTAATCGAATATTCAAAATTATTCAGGTATATAAAAAAATGTTTGGGAGGGGTGCCTAAATTGATTACATATTATCAAGTGGATTAATTCAATGTCGACTAGTCGACTACCTTTACCACTAGTCGGCGCTGTAGGCCCTAGTCGACTAGTCGTGAAAAAAATTGAGGTAAACGAGGTGCTGTAAAATGCTCCAAAACACGTCCGACATTCTTATGTATGGCAGTACTTCAACGAAGATGTAACCAACTCCACAGTGAAGTGTCAGTTGTGTAAAGCTGTACTGAAGTACAATACAAATGCATCTGCTATGCGCAACCATCTGAAGATGAGACACCCGCTGCCGACAGCTAGCACTAGCAGTAATGCTAGCACCAGTGAGCAACGGACCGGCGTCAGCACTGAACAGAGGCAAACGAACAGCAAGAAAACACGGGTCAACAGTGATGCGGATGATGAGCTACGGGATTACTGCCAGCGGACACCGCATATCCCCACAATGGATAATCCACTGGAGTGGTGGGCAGAAAACGTGCACCGCTTCCCCCGCTTTCGAGGAGCTACCTGGCTATTCCAGCCACAAGCACCCCGAGTGAGAGGGTTTTTTCCCTGGCAGGCAACACTGTCACCCGAAAGCGGTCAAGCCTCCTTCCCTCACATATCGATGCGTTGGTGTTCAAACCAAACCAAAAATATGGAAAGGTGGACGTTATCGTGGAGGACAGCGAATAAAGTGTTGCGCACTGGATTTACGTGGCATTTATGTAAACAAGAGTTTCTTGCTGTCGATTTTGGTGAGTCCAGTTACTGTTTGTTATTTACTCAGCCATGTAACACAAATTAAAATGCAGTGTTTAATGTTACTGTATGAGTTCCAATATAAAATACAGTTGTACACCTCTCTTTGTGTGTCTTTATTATGACGTAACGACTAGTCGACTACTATTTTGAAAAATGTGTCGACTAGTAAATATTGGTAGTTGTGAAACCCCTAATGTATACGACAGTGCCATAGCTAAATGTGTTAGGTCTAAAGGTGTGTTTTGCTCCACTCACCGGTCCCTCACAGTGGGCAGAGCTGCAGGTGCTGATCTCTCTCGCGTCTGGTTATATTTCACTCGCGTTTATGTCCAAATCCATCAGATCTAGCTAGTTCTAGCTAATGACA
This sequence comes from Notothenia rossii, assembly GCF_949606895.1. NCBI lineage: Eukaryota > Metazoa > Chordata > Actinopteri > Perciformes > Nototheniidae > Notothenia > Notothenia rossii. The sequence goes on from NC_136910.1 coordinate 10,574,476, forward strand.
TGGCTGCTGCCCCTCCCTACACGCAGATCACGCAGACTCAAACCTCATCTTATGCCCAAATTCTAGCTGAGAGGGTCTTCTCTACAGCTGGCCTGATTGTGAATCGCCTCAGCACCCGCCTCTCCTCTGAGTAGACATGCTCATATTCTTAAACAAGAATGAGTTTTGAATAGCTGCATTCTGTGCATGGCCCTGTTATAGGTTGTTGATCTCTGTTGTAATAGGTTAACGTTATCCTAACCCGCTATGTTGTTCGTGTATGATCCCTCTTTCATTTAAAAACCAAGTTATGTTTTAAGCATGAAAGCTGTAGGCCTATAGCTGTCAACTGCTCAAACTGTGATCACCAGTTCAATACATTTGACAAATTGGTTTCTATACTTATTTGAACATGTAATTTCTCTTTTTTTAAATAGGATATGTACATTTCGGTTCATCGGTTAACCTTTATTTGGGGGTCGAATATTCAAATATACATTTTCTTTCAAATTTCCATCCCGAGTTTCAACACAAATCCTAATGTTTTGCAATCTATTTGCGGCAAATATTGAATTTACATTTACACCCTTTAATATTTTATGTGGGCTTTTAGATGTAGACCGCACACAGTTAATAAATACAGCTATTCTTCTGGCTAAAATACATATTCTAAAAGTCAATCAAGGAGTAATCTTAATTTAAGGTGTTTGAAGAGTAGATAAAAAATACAATTTCTTTTGGAAAAAACGATTGCCACAAAAAATCAAAGGGTGGCTCAACACGCCATGAAATGGGAAATAATTAGCTCTAACGAAGAGTGGGATTAAAGGAACAATAAATATGCTTGCCATGTTGTGTTTTTGGTGGTTTTTGGTTGTCAACCTATTTTTGTTTGTGAAATGTTGAAGTGATGAAGTATCTTTATTTCTTCTGTTTTTGTTTTTGTCTGAGATGGGAATGTCATCTCCTATATGTTATTGCTATGTCCATGTTTGTGTCTTTAGCCTGTACAAGAAATACAAAATGCCTTCGCAGACCACGGCCCACAGGTTGAGAACCGCTGATGTAGGGAATAAACATCATTTAGTACTGCATCTGACTCAGTGTCGTCTGACTTTTCCTGGAGTGGTGATATATTGAAATCCCAAAACTGTGTTGAAAAGTAATTTTTAGAGCAGCATATTATTACGAGTCATTTTGGGCTTCGGGTTTGGATACATGTTGTCAGTTTTTTGGCTGGCACGCCTCATTACAGCTTTACGATATACAGTGGGAAATCTCAAATTGCCACCCCAAAGGTATTTGTGGCGTGTGAATATGGTTGGAAATGGAAATTGGGATGGAAGATTACAAATTGAAGAGCAATGATTAAAGTAATTAAATATTCAGCAATCTGTGGCTGTGCAAAATAAACACGAAGTTTCAAATGTTTACACAACTTTCCCCATTTAAGGCTCGGCTTCTAAATACAGTGTGAGTGTGGACCATGGCGAGTCTCAGGCTGACTGGTGCCACCTAGTTTTAAAAAGCCAGCTTTAACACACTGTTGTGCAACCACATGGCTGAGAGACACTTAATCAAACCCACCCACATTGAGGCTTTAGGGGGGGGCGGGCTGCACAAGTTGGCCCTATGCTGCCATAAAAACTAACCAAAGAAGAAGAGAGGACCAGAAGAGCCACAGACAGAATAAGGGGGGGGAAGTTGTAGAGGGAAAAGTTAAACATACATTGAAATCAAAGCGGGCGAGTCATTAATTAAAAAGAGTAAACGTCCTCGTTATGTTCTAGTAGTACATCCCGTCATACATACACAGAATTAGGTGAGAGAGGCAGCAAAGGGATATAATCATGACTGTCTGCGGTATAGTTAGAAGATTTCCTTTTAAATGTGTCCAATTTGTGCGCTTAACTGTATGGAGGCTCAGTTCTTCTTGTGGCAGGTGTCACGCTTCAGCCATGTAAACAATAATTATCCCAATCCCATTTAGTCCCGTTTGGTGTTTGGCTAACCTCAACGAGCCAGTAGCTAAATGACTGGTGATTAGGATACATGCGAAATGACCCACAGAGCGTTGAACTCATTAATTGAAAAACAAATCCTTCACACTATAGATGGAAATTAGTTATAAGAATCGGCTGCATTTTTTTTGTATCGCAAACATGCATTCATGTAAGGTCTTCCTAACCCGAGCATCTCGCTTTTGGATATCAAAAGCGATTCAAACCAGAAAACAGCTTTTTAACTTTACTTTAACATTTAGGGTATACGTTTTGTAGTGACATATGTATGTTCTTAAATAAAATATGAAGGTATAAAAGGTGAATTTTAGGCAACAGTTAATTGCAATATGAAGACGCAGTGTTTTGGAATGTCGCCCTTCCACTGTAACCTCACAGGGAAGGATTCCTGAACGGCTGATACACTTGTCGACAGCTCCCATTATCTCTGGAGCAGCTGAGATCCAGTTTCCTTTGTGCTATTCGAGTAACACACACATAGACATGTTGCTTAGGCGCAGTAAATACTTGTGAGCCTCTAATCTTAAAGCACATGCAAGTCCACCAGGAATGTGAAATATATTGTATTAATATACTCTTCAGATGTATATATAAGGATGCCAAATAAAAAACGTAGAGAACTCCACTTCTCTCCTTATTGAAGGTGAAACATAACGTGCAAATAAACCGTTGATGTTCAAGTTTTTGGCCTCATTGTTTAACTCTGTGTTGCACGAGGGTGTCAAACACGAGAATGCACAGCTGGACCGAGGCACGCAGCGAATGTCATAACAAAACCGACAAGATTAGAAGCTAACGTGACGGACAAACGTGTCAACACGTCAACCCACTATCCTGTTCTCTGTAATTAAAACATGTAGTCCATAACTATTCTTAGTGTTGTGGCTCAAGACAGTTCCTTCCCCATTGCATTATGGGAACAAACCAAAAAACAAACGACACAAATTAAAGTTTGCTCCATATCCACAATGAGGCATAATAATTATGTTTGGAGAGATTTGTATAAATTCAATAATTAATTCTGCATTAAATCATAAATCAAAACTAACCATTTCAGTGCAGCTTTTGTTTAATTGATATCGAGTTGTTTTTATTATTTTTATAAATGTTAACCCGTATATGAGTGTTTTTGAACGCCCTTTATAAATAAAAAGTATTTATAAAAAAAATGTTTTGTTAAAAAATATTTGGAAATAAGATTTTGGGAGATAAAGAACATGAAAACAATGATGAATGAAGTAGAACTCCTGATAAGGGAAGATTTGCTGACACATGTCGTGCTGCACATACTTTCTTTAGAAATCTATTACAACACAAGACAAGCCTTTCCCAATCCTTTCATATTATTGGCCGAACATATATATCAAATAATTGCTTACTAGACGCAGGGCAGAGCCTAATAACCACCCCCCCCTCCCCCCCCTTTAAGCCCCACTCTCTGACATTATCTCGTTCCCTCAGGCTGTTTTTCAAGAACAGACAAGTCTGGCTGTTTTCACGCATCAGAGTCCTCGGCTTGATCACAGCTCAAACAGCCCAAAAACCCACGACTGAACATGTTTTGGTCCATCTATGTGCAACATTCAGAAGAAGAAGATTCTTGGCACTTAATGAGAAAAACTCTTTGAGGTCACCGTGACAGTACCGGGTTGTTACCCACACACAGGTTAAACATGTGAGATCCTGACTGCTAAGTGAACCAGAAGAAGCAGCTTGCACGACGTCACAGCAAAACAAGGGCTAAAATAAATGGGGCAGTCCGCTGCTTTTCACTCATGGCCAATTTTGGAAATGTTGGCGGCCGTGTTTACTTCAAACAAGAGAACTAAGTGTTCTCCCAATGTGCCGACTTGTTGCCTCCTCTTAACTCATTAGGAGCCAGCAAGCTCTCGGACAGTAATCTAATAGTCACTTGGGGATAAAGTTGAAGAGCTAATGTAGTTAATCAAACTATGCTATTTGTAGGGACCTGAAAATGGTGTTCCAATTTAAAGAATATATAATAAAGACCTCTACTTTACTTGAGATACATACAAGCATATCATGTGTTTCATTTCCACAGTGTTTTGAGGAAATGTCAGAAAAATAATAATTGACATGTGGAAGTGAGGTAAAAAAACTACTTTGGTTTATGTAAAAGTAAAAAAAGAGAAAACAATTATGTATATATATTAAAAAAGTAATATTATAGCCTATCAGAGAATAACATTGCAAATGATGATTAGCTGCTAAAAGGGGGAAAGAAATGGTGAATAGAAAACATTTCTAGATTCTGGATAAACAGTAGATAGGGACATCACATGCAATCACCTCTTTTGTCATATCATCCTTTTATAAATTAAACTCCTGAGATGTGAGCCTTGGCACTGAACAGATTTGTGTCTTACGGCTAAGTGTATGTCACAAAAAGAATAACACTGTGGCTGAACAACAGTATAAAAAAATAGGTGTTTTGTCTATGACAATGTGAATAAACTCACCTCAAGTGGGAGGACGTCTTCACGGAGGGGACAGCTTCTGCTTTAGAGGATGAAACCGTGTCTGTCTTGAGGCGAGTGGTTCCCTCTTTCTCTTTGACTGGCTCATCCTCAGTATGCTCCGGTTCTGCTGCTTTACTCCTGAGACCTCTCCGGGTGTATGTTTGCTCTGATCCGTTATCCTCACACTTTTCCTTCTCCTTGTTTTCGGACGACCCTGTTTCGGATGCATCTCCGATTTTCCGGTCCCGACGGACATATTTGGAGGTGAATTCGTCCGCGTTGCCATAGCGCTCGGCGAGCTCCCTCCTCCTCTCTGCCTTGTACCGAGCGATGCGCTCAGCCTTAGTCTCTAGGGCCGAGCTCTGCAAGGTGTCTAGCCCATCCATCTTTGGAGTTCAACGCAGTTTAAGGGGTCAAATGCAGGTGAGAAGATTCCAAGTTGCTTCCTCAATTGTCCTACCCCAGATTTGTAGACCCAGCTTTCTTGTAGATCCCCTCTGACAGCAGTGTCTCACTCCATTAAAATCATGTCAGTGCTGCAAACAAGAAAGGAAGACATTGTTAGTGCGTCATGATTGAGTAGAATTTCAGACGACAGGCAGGGGTTTAAATCTCTTTACACACTGTGTAAAACTAGATGTGGCTGGGCATACACTTCTCAAGCTTAGAAAGCTGGCTCAGCTGGTTAGCCCTGCCCCGGCTATCAACCCCCAATCCCACCACCCCCCCTGTGGGGATGATGTCAGCCAGCTCGCCTCAAACACAGCGGACCACCACAGCGAGACTCTCATATAACCTCTATTACATGGACTCACTTGGAGCCATTTGGAAAGAGGGAGGAGTGCAAGTAAAGCTCACACATCAAAGAATATCTTCATCCCATTTGATTCCTTACTAAGTAGAAGCTTTGTGCCAGAGCCAATCACCTCTTGAGCATTCTCCCACCTCGTAATGATTCTGTATTTGCTACAAACACAGAGCAGGAGAAAAGCTGCATCCAAGCCGAAGTGTGAATGCGTTTGTATATCTGCATGTGTTAGCCCTGTGAAAGTCTCTCAAAGGCCTCTCAGCTAATGCATGCTGGGACAGGCTTCTCTAAATAAGATAATCCCTTTAACATCTACCCCTCTCCACATCTAGCCCAATAACAACTTTGGATAAAATGTAGGTAAAAAAAAAAAATCAGGAGTTGAGCTCATTTTTTTTTCCACGATTTATTCACAGTGCAGAAAACCACACATGTGGATACGCAGAGGTTTAAAAACTGCATGTTCATAAATTCATTGCCAGCTGACAAGAGTGATAAAATGTATGTGTGCATAGTATTAGATACTCTACACCACCCAGCACAGGGGCTTTTACGCAACACATTTTTCACAAGTGCGCTTCTGTCCAAGGAGAACAAAACTGTTAAAAAGTGAATAAAGAAAGTGTATTGATACTAGAGATGGACAGGGGGTTCAAGTAGCCCCTTGGTATCTTTCAAGCATTTATCCTATAGGTTCTGGGGGGTGGGGGTCATATAAATGACTGTGATGTCTGAACAATCTCAGCAATGAGTGAAGAAAGAGGGAAAGTGAAGAATGTGTCAGGGCAACAGGGAATAGAAAGGTGAGTCTGGTCATAAGGTGAAATAAATGAGCTGACTCCAAGAGCCTTTCCTGTAATGATGACAAGTTTGAATCAATCTACAGTGTACCCTCCTGACCCCCGACCACCTGCTGGGTTATAAAGTCCAACCAGAAACTGGTCCCCTTAAGAAAATATGGCTTTGAAAGATTACACAGGAAATAAGTGTATATGTCGGGGAATATGTGTGTGTCTTTCTTCACCTTGACCTCTGCTGTCCCTCCTCCACCTAACATAACAGTGGTGAGCTAAACAGGGCCTCCCTTGTGTGGGTTTAAAATGTAGTCTAACCATAAAGTGTAACTCTGCTGGATCATTACATGCCGTCTGCTCCGTTATAAAGCCCGGAGATTTCCAACACTGTGGAGATATAAATTCAACATCTGTTTGTTAAATTAACAAATCAGCACTTGGATTGCAGCTAGTCCCACGACAAGTAACCATAGCCAATTAAACTGAGCCGGAAAGTAACATTCTAGAAAGAAAAGCCAGGATCGGCTCTAAATCATTTAAAAAAGGAATTTACTGGATAATATGAAAACCAAATGAATATCATACATCATGCATTGGCAGTGGTGTATCCTTTAAATTCTGCATCAAGTCTTCAAGAGCTCTGCAGTCAAACAAGAAAAAAGGTTGTTACTTGATCTGCAAACACTTCTACTCTAGGGTGTTCAGGCTAAACCTTTTCAAAATAAGGTTTGTTTTGGTTGTAAATTCATGGTAAAAACGTCAAAAAATATATATTTACAATTAAGGCAGCAGTTAACTATGACACTTCCTGAACTGTTTTAGGCCAATCAACTTTCCTCATCCAAAACCTAAAGCAGAAATCGTAATTGTCACTCCAAAGTCGAAATTGCCTTATGAAGGCAAAGAGCTTGGATGTTGATTTCAGGACTGTGCACACACTTACATAATTCACCTAGGTCACTACCTATAAAAGGAGTGGTTAGAGTACGCTAAAGCTTGTCCGTGGAGACCCAGAACATCGAGGCTGCTTTGTTTGGAAGCTGCGGCTGTTATTTTAAGCAACAAGGGGGGCTGAAGTCATACATGAACAATCATCAACATTATTAGCTAATGTGAACTCGCCGGGGAATATTAGTTCTGGTAGGCGTTTTACACTGCAAAAAATATCCCGAGGTGTCTTCACGTATTTATGGTTATTACATTAGAAATACAAACAAGTGGAGAGAGACGTTTAAACCTTAATAGGGGGCTCAGAATAAAGGTGGTGAGAAAGTTACATTTATCACAAATTAGGGGTTTGTTGAGGGAGTGTAAGAAAAACTACAAAGGAAATGCATTTCTTTTGTTTCTCTAACAACAGTGCGCATTTCTTGCGGAGTATGTAGTTATACCGGTACAACCTACTAATTCCTGCGGGCGATATTATTTCTGCTCCTCAGGGCATGTAAACAAACACCGTCCTCTGGTTCCAATCTCCGGAGCGGTCTCTGACCTTTTGTGGCCCTTTGGGAGTTGTTACTTACGATCAGAGGAAGATCTGTCTCAACAAAGGTCAAGAGTGTCACTTCTTTGCTGTGCCCCGTATCCTTCTTAATAAACGCTCATTTAAAATCAGGAAATGATACTCATACGGCTGCCAAATGTTCAAAACTCTTGAAAGCCAGGATAATGGAAGTGAGAAAACTTTGAGTGGATTCATCAGCCAGACATCCCCTCTGCACTCAAAACAGTATCGGATTTAGTGTCACCATTTCCTTTCCAAAGCTAAGTACTCTATGATGGTCCGCTTTTAAAATATTTATAGCTTTGTGAAGCCCTTCAGCAATTATAAGCGGTTACTTTGGATTGCATAATAGCAGTGCTAGGCCGACTGACACATGCAACATACCACAATTGCAGAAGTTGCAAAAGCCAAGACATTTCAAAGACAATTACAAATGTGTGAGAATATTTGCTCTTTTTATTTTATTCAATGAACCCTGTAGATATTTTCTGACTTAACCAATGGCCAGTCAGTTGAGTACCTGACTTAAGGTTCAAAATTAGATATTGCTTTTTAACATTTATTCGCCATCGTAACTCACATTGCAAAAGACTCGCAGCTTTCAGACTAATTGAGTAAGAACGTTAACATGTAAAGTTTTCTATTGAACAAGCAGTTTGTAACTTTGTATCAGTATCATGAAAGCAGCAGAAAGGCAGATCTTATGTCAGTTTAATATCGTTGTATTTGTTGCAACATCATTATTGCAATGTTCAATGTCAAATATGGCGCGACCCTATTCCAAATGTGTTTAATTTAATTGATGTTTAAACTTAATTGTATCCAACAGTATCATTTTATAAACTGTAGTGCAGTCATACACATGAACTGTCATTGCTTATGTTTGTTTGGTCTGATTTGCATGTCCTATTGGAGTACCGGTAGTTGGACAATTCAACTATTATCCCTTACAATTTGTTGATGGATGGTATTTGGACTCTTTTTCGTCACCTGATTTAACTGTAGCATCTGAAATGTCGTTATCTAAGGGAGGCAGAATGTTATGGGGAAATAATACATGTCAGACAGATTAGCACAAATACATAAACTCGCTGATTCATTCCAAGACAAGGGCCAGACTGAAATCTGCCCCAGAGGCAAAAGCTGACCTGTAGATCACCAGACTGTGAATCTTTTCAGAACTCACATGTCCACACAGGAGGACAGGTCAGGAATGCAGTCTACACCCTTCTCATAAACAACGGATTTGCATGGAAATAGTATAGGGGGATTTCTCTAGGTGTGTAACCCTCAAAGTGAAGTTTAAACAGACAAAAGGGATAAAGTGCTCACCCCATTGACCGAGACCCCGAACAATGTGCATGCAAGCTCTGTTTAGAGAACATTTAGGGACTTATATTTGGCCAATGTTTCGACAGTGGCCAGCTTTCTTGGAACTACCCCTAGATTAGTTTATCTTCTCCTATCTTTCTTTGAACTCTTAGTTATCCACACAGAGATTTCCACCTAAAACTGCCAACATTTTTTTTTTTTAAAGGTATTTGTTCAGCACCAACCCTTTGTGTTAGGACCACTTGTTGCCACTGTAAACCTTCAGGAATCCACATAAAGTTACTGCAAACATCAGAGAGACTTAACTTGGCTGTACAAAAAGAGAGGAGGCCGTTAAAGACACAGCAAGCTCCTGACTCACATTCTTCCTGAGAGAGGAGGGTGGAGAGTGGAAACTTTGCTCCACAGAGAAAACCAGGTGCCAGTGCATGGATTGCAAAGAAACTATAGCAGGGGAAAAAGGACTGGCAGTACATTTTCCAAAGAATATTTCTTCAGATGGTACGGCTTCGGGGAATTCTCAGCTAATCTCAGGGACAATAAAGCCAAACAAAAGCTGGTAATATCTTTAAAGCAGAGGAAATCTGGGTGAATTAAAAATGATTGTTTCTTGCTTTGAGAACCTCCAGGCGGATCAGTGAAGCTTTTGCGGAAAGGCTAAGATCCCAAAGGTCCCTCCAGAGGCAGTTTTCTCCCACACACTCCCCCCTGCCTGAAACGCCTCCATTGGACTCCTTTGTTTGCTTCAGTAGTGACATCCCTACGTAACAACCGCGCTTCTATTGGCTAGCGCTCCAACACAGGGAGGCGTGTGGTGCAGTGGGTTGAGTGTCGGTGTTCGGATCAGGGGAGCACAGGTTCAAACCCCACTGCAGTCAGCATGTTTCCCCTGAGACACTTCACCCCAAATTGCTCCTGTGGGGATTGCCCACAGTATTGAGTATGTAAGTCGCTTTGGATAAAAGCGTCTAACAAGTAACATGTGACACATTAATGATTCTACGTTATAGGCTAAGGGGCGGGACATCTCTAAGCGGTGGACGAATCACAACAGAGCCGGTCAGCAAACCAATCGGAGCAGACTGGGCTATGGTTTCAGACAGAGGGTGAAAAGAGATGCTGAAGCACATGCAGGATGAGAAAAATAAGGAACTTTTTGAACATTAAAGCATGGAGACATGCCATAGTCGAAGCACATGTCCGCTTTAGAAAAGGGAGCAATCTCCATATATCCTCATGATAAAATGCACAACTTTGCACCATAAATAAACATTTCACCATCCGGGAAAGAGGTAATAGTTTTGGTCTCATCGGTCTCAGTGTCCTACGGTTTGTGAAGTGTACAGTATATTGCATGTCTGTGTGCATGGGTGTGCATGACTACAACCAGGTCATGGGATCAACGATTGAAAGGATGTAGGCCTGAGTACGGGTCACCCGTCGCTAATCCAATAACTCCATCTTTTATATTAAGCACTGGCTTCAAACAGATCCATACGGGTAAACAAAAGCACCAGAAACCAGCCAAGGAGTGGGGGCGGGTCCAGGGTGTGTCACATTATTTTAAGCTACCCTCACACAACAATCAATCACATGCTGAGTGGCCAATGTGTTTCTCATTTAAAACCAATCATTGAGCACTTAGGGCAGTTTAAGGTGCCTAGGAACCTCTGGAACCTCTGGTTTCAATTGCAATTGTCGAAGCTCACAACACTTCATCCTGTAGAAACGGGCTTTCACTAATAGAGAGCTTCAAAAGGATGACAGTGGGGGTGTGTTTGTCTAACATGGCTAAAGCCCATCACTCAGAAGATTCAACTCTCCCCTGGATTGGAGCTGCATAGAAAAAAAGGGAAGAAGTGGAAGAAAGGGACGAGGCGATAGGAGAAGGAAAATCAGAAAGAAGAGTTTGGTTGGTTGAGGATACAGAAAAGGAAAGGGTGGAAACAACAAGAGAACTGCAGAGATCAGAGGTTGGAAAGGGTCGAGGAGGGGGGTGGATGTGATGGCTTTGTGGGGCAAGTGTCTCCAGGGTGCCAAGGGGCCCCAGTTTGGTGGTACAGGCAGAGGGTAGGCGAGATCTGCTGCTGCCGCAGAGGGAGAAGAATGGGGCGAAAACAGGGCCTGAGACTAATCCATCTCTCCCTCCCCTCTCTCCCCTCTCTCCCCTCTCTTACTCACACAGACACAAACTCCCTGAAATCCCTTTTACCAAAAGTCCTGCTGACTGCAGCCAGTCACCCGAGAGCCAGTTGACATAACAACCCCCCGGGTACTCATGCCTGCACTCTGCTCTGCCTAAGTAACTGACACTGTAAAAACTGTACTGACCTGCTGGAGGCGGAGCTACCATTGTCACCAGGGGAAGAAAATGGGATGCTTTCCCTCCTTGAAATCTTTGTCAAGGGGGACAAGAGCACACATCCTTCAAACTCAATAGAGCTATGAAGTTTAACACAGAGAAGCATCTGTGTTTTCCTCTTCTTTTTTTTTTTTTACAGGCTGGTTCTTTGTCCATGCCTTCCGGCTTTTCTGTTTGCAGCACTCAAAAGGAGCCATTAAATGTGACGTATAGGAAGGCAAACGAGCAAACTCACACAGACACACACAGCTGAAGTGCACACAGACACACACAGCTGAAGAATGACAACAGGCAGGAATACACACTGGCTCTCCAACAAGGCTGCAATCATGGAGGCTGGAGAGTGGAGTAGGAAGGGTGGGGTTTATGGGGCTTTATCTAGCTGGGCGATCACACACACACACACACACACACACACACACACACACACACACACACACACACACACACACACACACACACACACACACACACACACACACACACACACACACACACACACACACACACACACACACACACACACACACACACACACACACACTGTGCTACGGCAGATTCCTTTTAGAGGGCCAGAAACAAAAAACCCACGCAGTGTTTTTATGGGACAGATGTACTGTAGTAGCTACAGTTAAAGCCCCTACCCTCACACCCATTGCTACCCTTTGTTTCACTCCAACATACGGAAAGCATTGCCTCGCTCCAGCAACACTTCAGGTGCACTACATTTGCCAACTTCTGATGGAAAGAGTGAAAAATTTGCAAATTGACGGAGGCATTCATCTGAACACGCCAAGCAAGCCGTTTCAACTATTTTTAAAACTGGAACTAGGCGTGTTACTTTGAGTAGAACTGATGTTTTGTTCGATGTGTTCCTATTCCATGTACTCCTGATTTTAAATGTGACTAGTTACTGAAGAAAAGTTCAAAACAACAATTACTCTACTCATGATAACATGCATGAATCCTTATTTTTCGCACATGTTTTGCCTGTGGTTTGACTTCTATGTGTAAAAAGCATGCACTTCCTTATATAAACACTTGGGGTTGGACACAGAAATGAGTGATTCCCTCTTTCAGTTCACTTCAGAGTAAATACTGAGCTGTCTCGCCTTAGCAACTAATGAGATTTTCTCGCCTGTCAACAACTTATCAGCATGGACTTCATCCCCAGAATGTCCCCACGTAAGAGTGAGCAGAAAGTCAGGGCGACATAAAGAGAGAGGGGGGGGCTGTCATCCGGTGAATCCTGCCGGTGGGAGGGGGTCGGTCTCTCTCTCGCTCGCTCTCTCTCTCTCGCTGGTGTCCACAGTGCAGAGCAGACACCATCTGGACAGCTGGAATGCCACAGGGCAGGGGGTGAGTGAAGGGGGTCTGCTACAGCAGGGGGATGGGTCCTGGCTGGGAGATGGAGCATTAACAGTAAGGGTATTAAGCATGTAATGCCACCTAAACTCTTGTAAGTGGAAAAGACGGACATGGAGGAACACTATGGTAAGCGGTACTGAGGCGGTTAGCCTTTCCTTGAAATTATATTATGAAATGGTGAAAAATATATATGTTGAAATCCAAGACATAAAAATTATGTATAATGCCTTGATTTATATAATATGATATCAGAAAATATGCATGTGTACGTTTTAAAGGAATAGTTTCCAGATATATGATTATTTGCTCTTTCTTTTTCTTTTTTCTTTTTTTTACAAGAGTTGAACGATAAGATCGATATCACTCCCATGTCTGTATGTACAGTTGCAAGGAAAAGTATGTGAACCCTTTGGAATTACCTGGATTTCTGCATAAGTTGGTTATAAAATGTGTTCTGATCTGCACGTTTGAAGTTTGCAAAAGAGCACCTGGATGTTCCAAAATATTCTGTGGACAGATTAAACCAAAGTTGAATTGTTTGGAAGGAACACACAACGCTATGTGTGGAGAAAAAAAGGCAAAGCACACCAACATCAAAACCTCATCCCAACTGTGAAGTATGGTGGAGGGAGCATCATGGTTTGGGGCTGCTTTGCTGCCTCAGGGCCTGGACAGATTGCCATCATCGAGGGAAAAATGAATTCTCAAGTTTATCAAGACATTTTGCTGGAGAACTTAAGGCCATCTGTCCACCAATTGAAGCTCAACAGAAGATGGGTGATGCAACAGGACAACGACCCAAAGCACAGAAGTAAATCAACAGCAGAATGGCTTCAACAGAAGAAAATAGGCCTTCTGGAGTGGCCCGGTCAGAGTCCTGACCTCAACCCAATTGAGATGCTGTGGCATGACCTCAAGAGAGCGATTCACACCAGACATCCCAAGAATATTGCTGAACTGAAACAGTTTTGTCAAGAGGAATGGTCCAAAATTCCTCCTGACCGTTGTGCAGGTCTGATATGCAACTATAGGAAACGTTTGGTTGAGGTTATTGCTGCCAAAGGAGGGTCAACCAGTTATTCAATCCAAGGGTTCACATACTTGTTCCACCCTGCACTGTGAATGTTTACATGGTGTGTTCAATAAAAACATAAAAACATATAATTGTTTGTGTGGTTTTAGCTTAAGCAGACTGTGTTAGTCTATTGTTGTGACTTAGATGAAGATCAGAACACATTTTATGACCAATTTATGCAGAAATCCAGGAAGTTCCAAAGGGTTCACATACTTCTTCTTGCAACTGTATATGTATAAGGAGCTACAGTGCAGCCAGCCACCAGTTAGCTTAGCTTTAGCTTAGCACAAAAGGCTGGAACCCTGAAGGTGAAATACCTCTTAAGCCCATTAATTAACCCTTTATATCTCCTTTATTAAATCCATACCAAAGCCAAAGTTTGGTTTTGGGGGGGATTATGTGGCAGAGTATTAAGACTTAAATTTTCCGCTCATTGAATAGCAACCGCTGAGTCACTGTTCCCAGCCGAAAAGTTTCCCAGCACATAAACCAGAACTCATTGTGCTTCACATTTGACTTTTTTAGATTAAAAAAATAATAAAAGCTATCTATTTGGTTTGAGATGCATTGTAGGAACATTTTAGTGCATTGGAACAAATCCAGGATAGCTATCTCCTTATCTTGCCTTTATGCTTAGCTAACCAGCTTCATATTCATGGTGATAAATCACAAACATGTTTAAAACCACAATTTATGGGCAATTAAACTAAGAATAGGCAGAAAGAGTGCAATACCATTTAAATACCCTCGGTAAACTGGTCCTTAAGGATAGATTTCAGGCAACCTTTACATCCCCTTATAGATCACATTCAAATGTTGCTGTGTTTAACCACACTGCTCTGACTATATCCCTGCATATGGTTTACAAATACGTGTTTCTTAAGTGCATGTTTTACTAATGGATGGTTTCATGGCAACATCTTTCACTCACATGCGCATGAAGGCTCTAAACCCTGGTTGACATGCACAGAAAAAGCTGCTCATAACCGTACTTGTTTTGACTGAGATTGAAAATACTGGTGTTTTTCGCAGAGGCTTTTCTTTTTTTTTGTTGATGATGGTGTCAGAGGAAATTCTGCTCTGGCAAGCTACAACAAAGTCAAAACTAGCATGGAGAGAAGCCCTGTGTTTCCCCTACACATGGAAACTGTTATGTGTGTGCGAATCAAATGAAAGTCTGAAGTACAACCATATGTTTATGTGCCATGCAAATGATACACTGGTTAACGACGTCATTGAAGTGGACCTCGCTGTGCGGTGGCTGACCAAATACAGTTAGCGTCTTGGTGACGAAGCTGGAAGCGCTCCACTCTAACTGCTAGCTAGGTTTATAAACATGTCTTAGTGGAGATTAGCCTGAGGGTAACCCCCAGTACTTTCCCTGTGGAGCTCCTATTGCTCACATTGTCACTTCCCTTCTGCTTTGTATAAATATTTGTACGGCAGAACCTTTTGGCAGTGCAGCTGACATCCAACCATTCTGAGAGCTGTGGAGAGAGGATAGGTCGGAAGGGAAGGATGGGGTTGAGTGGTGGATCTCGTGTTTGACTTTGTGCAGCCAAGTTTCGCAGCTCAGCTGCATCTTGTCATTTAACTGTTAAGTAACACGTGTGGAAGAATGCTCAATATACTAATACTGTTTCTACAGTATATAACATAATGTTCAGAACACCTGATTAGGGGGAAATTATTCTATACAAAAATGTAAAAAGCAATGAAAGTATGACATACCCAGTCCACAAAAGTAAATCTTTGATCATCTAATACTAAATTGAGGCACAAGTGTATATTTTGGATCTCTCTTCACTCAGCGTGCCAAATAAAATCTCACACCCACACCTTCATAACTTGGCACATTCTGAGTAAATCTGTTGTTAGCAATGAATTGCGTTTGTACAGGAGCATGTACTATAGTTTGGAGAATAGGTTTTGGAACCTCTGCATTAACTGATCTGAAGCTTAAGGGGGAGGAAAAGTCCTCAGAATTAAAAAACAACACCACTGTCAGTAAAACCCATGCATTCCTTGCTTTCTCATAATATAAGCAGTTCAGGCATTGAAACATGATTTACAGTTTAAATGTATAACAAGTTGATGTTCCAGTGAAAATCAAGACAAGTCAGTCACTTCAGCAGGATCCCACATCCACACCCCAAAAGCCCTCTCGAAGGTAACAAAATCCCTGCAGAGGCAACACAAACCCCCCCCCCAACCCCCCCCCCCCCCCCAAGTCTGGCACGAGGTGTTCAGGTGAATGATAACCACATAACACTCACTTCTGTTCAACAACAATGGAGCGTATGTTTCTTTGTTTGGGGTCTTTACACGGTCCAAAGGAGAGGCAGGTAAAGAGCAGCAGAATGTATGTTAGCATGACAGGAGCCACACCCTGCTTGTTCTGCTCAAGATAGTACTCAGTTAATACTAACTTTTAGTTATTTCTCAACAACAGCAGTAACACAAAGAAGCTGGGTGTTGTTAATTAGTTAAAGTGTAACATGTGTCGTCTTGCTCAGTGTCTGACAAGTAGAGTTGTCTTATCAAGGCCTGCATCAGTCTTCTTGTTGCTCAACACCAGCTGGCTGAGGCAGGTGAACCTGTTGTGACAGAGGCCATAAAGATGTCGTACATTGAGGAAAAATACATTCTAGCAAGCCCCAAATACTATAGCCCTCGGATATGAAGCTTAAAAAGAGTAACATGTACTCTTCGAATGAATAGTTGAACTTTTACACATTCAAGTTTGAAGACACACTGTTATGAAGATCAGATTACAACATTTTTCTCACCAAAATGACATTGTTTTGAACACAAGCCTTTGAATGTGCAGCCTGTTGACAAGTGATAAGAGCCAGACCAAGTTTAAATGACTGCTGAAAGAAATACACTCTGAATAAACAAAGGCTACACCTCACATTCGCCACTATCTCAAAGGAAAATCAAATACGCCTCATCCATGTACACAGACATTACCCAAGCAGTTTGCAAGTATTTGCATAGCTCGGGAAGTTTGACACAGATAAACATGACTCTGATTCCAAACTATGTTGTGCCAACTTGGGACATTACTGTAGGCTCTAGGAGTTGAAAAATAAGGGTATACAGTGACAGCCATTTCTGCTCTCACACTCTTTCTTATCACTTTGTTTTCACAGGTGGTTTTGCAGAACTCAACCCCAACAGCTCACTCCCCTCTGTCACTGTTTGCAAAGGGACTGAGTCGTTAGAAAATGTCTCTGTTGACCAATTTCCTAAATGAAGACAGTGGGTGAATGGATAAAACCAGCTGGCGTGGTCTTTCTGTCCATTGATCTGTCACAACCAGCGACAGAAACATTTGCATTCGATGGAGTATTAAGATATGAAAAGGCGAAAGCATGACAAAAAGCAGGCATTTATTTTGTGACCATTGTTTTCTTAAGAGCTAGGATGATGAATAATGCTGGAAACTACTCTGACACATGCAATGACAGTCTTGAGATTTCGTGACAGCGTTTCCACAGAAAAATACGCATTTCCTCGACCTTGAATGTAACAATTTGTAGCGAAACATATGACTCGCACTGATTAGCATTTCCTCATACACCTGTGAAATATGTTCAGAGGAAGCTTGCATTTAGTGCCTCATAGTAACATGCGCTGCAACAATGCAATCATAACAATGTTGCAACATAAACTGCCAATTCATGTCGTGCATAACATACCTGCAATTCTTCATGGAGGTCAGCATACACAACATCCACGGAGATAAGACTGTTGGAGCCGTGTTAGACAGCTGTTCAAACTAAATAGCACACTGAGGTTTTAACAGCACGTATGTTTTGTAAAGTTCCTGACAAAGCTAACCGCAGCACGTCACTAACGTTCAACCCGAGCGAGTCCTCGAATAGAAGGAAAGACAAATAGATATATATCGACACTTTTCTTCTTCTGTTTTTTTTTTTAATAGTTCAGCTTGCTCTACCCATCCTTCACCGAAGAGATACGGCTCTGTCCTGCCCAGGCAGGGTGCAGACAGTGAGAGCAGCAGCAGACAGGTCCGGTAACTTCAAACTTAAAATGACTACTCGCTTCTGATTGGTCGAAACTCAGGGAGGTGGTGCGTTCACGAGCTTCTGGTTAATGTGGCATTCAAATGTTGACTTTGTCTATCTATACGCAGCCTAACACAAGTTGTAAGTCAACATTCAAAAGCATTCTAGAGACGTTTTCACATTCTTAAACTTTAGATAGCACTTCTTGTACTTACTTACTTATTTTAACGTAAAGGAGCTTTTGAAAATATAATAATTTGAGTCATTTGCTTGATATTCAAATGTAAATTCTGTAAATGTACATTTATTTGGTGAAATGTAAAAAAATATCCAATGTTTTACACACAAAAAAAAGTAGGACAAAATATTGATTTCGTTTTTTCTTCTTTATTTCCAAATGAAGAATGTTTGACCCCTTAAATGTATCTTTTTACCATCTAGGGCGAAGGACAATCTGGGTGGGCAGTGGGCACTACTGATCGACAGTAACATTTTAAAGTATTTCGTTTTGTATCATCTACACGAGAGGTACATGTACAATAACACGATTCTAGTTGTGTTAGCTTGACTTGCAGGCTATTCGTAGTAGCAGGATTTATTTCAACAGCCCTTGAAAGCATCGTAAAGGTAGATTTGTCGACCTGTTATCTATCTTTCTGTCTTTGGCTTTATTTGCTCACTGTCTAACACACTGGGGATTTATGTTTGTGATTATCAAACGCATCAATGACATGCAAAGCAGGTGATGCCTTCATCTACATTCCATCTGTTGTTGTTTATTGACACCATTAAAAAGGATCGCAATAAGGTTAAGGTCGCAATGCCCCCTGCTGTTTGTATTTAGACAACGTTTGTACCTCGAGGATTTATGGCTAGTAATCAGTTCCTGCTGAATAGTCAAAAGAATCTTTCTGTAGTAACAATGATAATATTGTTACTAGAGAAATACGCTAAAATGGGTTCAGTCAGAAATGAGCATGATACTCTGAAATTATGTGAATGATCAGCTTTCTTCTTCTTCTCAACGTAAAGTTACACAAAGACAGAGTGACATGCTGACTTGGAAGATACAGATGATATATTTGTAAGAGCATTAAATACTAAAGCATCTTGTCTTGGTATATTTTTTATAATGTGTGTAAGGAGTTACACTTTTAAAAACATGCTTTCTGATTTTTCAAAAGCATGCATATTGCTTTTTGTTTCACATGATGTTTAATGTGGCATAAGATGATTGTGTTGACGTCTGGCAGTTTGTGATCTTATATGTGCATGAAGTGAGAATGATAAATGACCTTGTTCTTTAATCAAATAAGTGTATTGGTAGCTTTGGTATTAGGTGTCATGCACGCAGAAGTTCCTGTCACAATAACACTGAACCCAGTAAATTACTGACACCCGGGTGATGAAAACAAATGGAATTATTTTTCTTTTATTGACTTTTTTGAGTGTGTTTCAGTTTTACAGTTTCTCTGTTAACATTTTAAACGTCATCAATGCTGGGCATGCAGTTTGATTCCCAATTTCCTGCAAATCACTGTGTTCCATTCATCTTCTTCACTCTGTCTCCTTTTAGTGGCAGGTTAGTTGGGCAACACCAAGCCCACCTGAAAAACATACAGGCATTACTTTTACCATTATGAGTTACTGATGACTAGCAGCTATTAAACACAACAATCATCCTGCACTAAACTTACAGTAGTGTGTGTGTTTGCACTAGTCATTTTAGGTTAGTGATTTTGAAGCTGTAGTAAAATAATTTCAACCAGTCTTACTTTATGGTATTGAAAGAAAGTGGACAATATCACAAATCAAGATTATAAACAGTTGATCAAACCTTATCCTGCTTGAATCAGGCCCTTACCACCCTTGGATCCAACACTTCAGTAATGGTGAGATTTTATAGTTATGTAATTTAAATTGCACTCAAATGAAGTGCTTGAAATTACCAATAATCCAATATGATAGTAATTTATAGTAATGTTTCTTGGCAGATGGAGATATTACATTATTCAGTACCTTGTCTGGGCTCATAGTAGGACACATCCAGTTGTACAAGTAGTAATGAAGGCTCTTGTCACTGATGCTGAACTTGAGGTTCTCCAGGAAACTCTGGTTATCCATCACATTGAGAGCTAAGAAGATGTCAAAACCTTTCTGTCAGTGACGAAAAACATCATTTAATTGTTAATAATCATAGTAAACCAAATATACACTTATTAAACAGAAATACAAACGCTAATACATATCATTTAGTCTTTTAAAACTGATTATTTAACTTCACATATGCAGATTGGAGGGAATGTAAGCTAAGTTATGTGTATTTTTCCAGCTTAGGTTAAAAGTCAAACACCTTGAGCTCTTTTTAAATGAGGGGGGTTATTATTCTGACACTCACAGTTTGAGCCAGGACCAGCGTGTCCTTCATGAGGTCGACCGGGTCTGTGGTGGTCGAGGTAACGTAAAGGAGATGAGCTGCTCTCAGGTCAGTGTGCACAGGATGATTCAGCACCCTGTAGGAGACACTGTAGAAACTCACCATGTCGGTCAGTGTGCCATCATCACCCTGTGTGTGAGGAGGGATAGGAATGTGTTAATAAATAATGCAGTAGAGATTTTTTTGTAAGGAAAGCACTTAGTCTCCAAAGAAATTTAATATTTAAATCGACAAATTTTAAGGTCAGACCTGCACGACATAGGTGTCGATCACATTCTCCCTCGGCAACAGCCAGTGCTCTACTTCCCGTAAAGACAACATGGGGCTGAGGTGGAACTTGCCGAGGTTAGCCTGCAGCAGAGCGTGAACCCCCGCAGCATCTTCCTCAGTCATACGGCGCAGACCTGGGGTCTTTGTCACCTGGAAGAGAGGAGGAAAAACAAAACAGACTTTCAGTATATGGATGCTTGTCATCACAAATTCCTGATGATTTAAAACAATGTCTTTAGTTGGAGAAACTGCAGGATAAAATGGTTTCATTTGAACTAATATATATCAGAATGAAACCTCCACCAGTTGATTACATTCACATTAAGATTTTTTTTTCATATTACATGATTTCTGAAATGTTCTGTTTAAAAATGTAAATTACTTGAGGCATTTTCTTATTAAATATGAGCTTATTTGCATACATTTCCAGAACATAAATATCAACATTAAATAAAGACAGTTTAAAAAATATTGTTTCATTTTGTTGACATATTAAAGTCAAGGTTTTTTGGAGTGGGAATTCTAGAAAGCTGGAATCAGAAAACACTGTCAAAAGCCATAAAGTCAAACCAAACCAAATTTTAGGAATACAAATGTATTTAAATATCACAATGAATGATATATGTATAAAACTCTCTGTGAAAACCTTTAGAATATTGATAGGATTGAAAATGAAAGGCTTGTGTGTCACTGAAGTGGCAATTACTGGTTTAGAGTCTGAGAAGAAAAAAATAATTTTATTATTTTATAAGTTTTATTTTGGGGTGTTCTTTTCCTATCATATGAAAAAAGATGTGTAATAGGAAGCAAAAAATGTTCAAACCTTCAAAATGTACCAGTGCATGAACTTTCTCTTGTTTTTTGCTTGTTATGTCTTGCCTTTAACATTGTGTATTAAGACTCTTCGTCAATCAGTTGAAGTCATATCAGGCCAATGACAGACTTTATTGGCACTGATGTGTTTTGTCTGTAGGTGGCAGCACACACTCACATCAGGCAGACGGTTGAACTTCACAGCTCTCTGCAGGCTCATGTTCTGCTTCAGACCGGGGTAGCTCAGCTCCATCAGCTTTCGGAGATTCAGAGGGCGATGCCAGTACCTAAAAGATCAAGTTTGGTTATTTGGTAAAGGCAGAACAATGCTTAAAATCAAACTCTCAAAAACACTCACTAACAACAAACTTACGAGAGAAAAACTCAAGTAAAAGTATGAAAGTATTACCAACAAAATATACTAAGTACCAAAAGTGAATGATTGTATTATAATTGTTCTTGTGTTCATGTGTTCATTGCTTTAATGCTTCAGCAGGTAAAGAAGGAACCACTTGTAAACACTGTATACTGCTCTGCATCATAACCTAAATCAAACTAAAGTTTTTTTTTTTTACTTGAGTAAATGTACTTGGTGACATTCCACCGTGCCATTACCATAGAAACATTTTGGGTTTCAAACTAAGAAACTCTAGCTCTCTAACTCTATATGCATATCTGCTTCTTGGTGGGATTAGATCAGCTTTAAAATGTTACATCACCTTCCTCCAAATGCACTGTGCTGTTTTAAACAAGTAAACAAAGCAAATACATAAACAAAAGTTTGCCCTTTGAAATAACCAAACTTCTTGTGACCTTTGGCAGAGAATATACCCCCCATATTAAAACGTTTTTTCAGCGGCTTTAAAAGTGCTAATCGTGGCTTCACTTTGCATTCAGATCAATGTGAATCCACCCTGTGCAGCAGCTACTACCTGCAGGAGCTCACGGGTGTGGGCAGCACTACGGCAGCTGTGTAGACAGCCTGGAAGACGCCCTGCTGGTTGACTCGTCTGGTGAGCTCTCGGATCAGAACAGGAGTCATCCGCTTGAGGCGCAGCTTCTTATGAACACACAGAAATTTGACCTGTACCATCCGCTTCTCCCTGCAGGAGACCACATTATAAGCATTTGCTTTGAGACACTTACAGTTAAAATTGCTTCATTTTTTGTAAGCAAGTGCTCTGAATACTAATACTGCTCATATTTCACATTTCGTTGCATGTATTCATGAGCTACTCACGTCTCATAAATGCGGACATCTGCGGGAAGAGCAGCAATGAAGCCGACTAACTTTTTATTTGAGTCTACTCGCACACCGCAGTGCCACTGAGCCAGCCAGTTAGGAGGTTGTAAAGCCCTGAGAAAGAGAATCACATTGTCTGCAACATGAATCTGTGAAAACATGCAGGGGTAGTTCAACAAACTCTGATTAGAGATCATTTCTAATAAAATAATTGAGCTTGAGATAACTCAACTGAATAAACACAGCAGCTTTCTTTAACCTCAGGGCCAAATACCTGTGCCAGTTCCTGGAATACGAATGTTAATTATTCGTATCAAACAAAATTATGTTTTGAAGCAAGTGTTTCCTGAAGGCAGAGATACCGTTTATGCAGATCACAGAGGCAAAAGGCAGCGGTGGGATTAGAGTAGCCGGCTTGTAACTGATAACGGCATGTCAGGGGGTCAGACTGGAATGTGGAGTGGGAAAAAAATAATGTTGTTAGACTAAAAAACTAATTAAATACTTTAGTGCAACTCACAAAGTCGTGTTGCAGTTGTAATAAGAGGTTTCGGGTGTTTTAATTCAAGACCAGGCTCAAACAGAGAATGATCATTTTCACTAAATGACCTTAATTGTCAATCACGGCAACCTTTAAGTCAAGATGGTGGTGAAGATAACAAAAACAGGGTTTAATAATCTTCTATCGTGCCTAACTTTAGTAGAAATAAGACCAAACTTTTCAATGTTTGTCAGTTTTTGAGCCCTGACAACAGACTTGTTTTTAGATAAGATAAAACAGTCAATACAATATGTGTGAATAACAACAACCACAAGTGTTATGTTAGCATAGGCTACAGTCATAAATGAGCACAAAAAAAGATTAGGCTGATGGGTTCTGTAATGTGGGAGATATGCATACTCAAACACTCTTGCACAAAAAGGCTCACACACACGGTTACACACACATTATCTCCCAGCAGGCTTATTGGCAAGATACATTTTTGCTGATATACATTGAAGCTTACCATTGTAGGTAATCAGAAGAGAACTCAAATCTCATAGTGTTGTCATCCTCCTCCATGTAGTTCTCATTGAGCAGAGTGCAAACCTCTTTCAACTGAAATGATATGAATTTTCCTAGATTTCAGTCTTTTTTTTTTTTACCTCAAACTAAGAAAAGTACAGCTCCTTACATCTTAAAGACCCAAATCAGACAGATATGTGTGATCAAGTTTCTAATGTTGTAACAATAACTACTATAACAGTAAGTTACCACAGAGGGGTTGCTCAGGTCCAAAGTGTCCCAGGAGAAACCTTGAGGTAGAGAGTAGGGCTCCGTACGCACACTGGCTTCACCCTCTACTATTGGACCATGAGTCTCAACACTGTCACCTGAGGACACAAGTATGAAGAAAAACAATTGAAGTAAACCATAACTTAATTCTCAATGTTGTAATTACAGTGAATGATTTATTAACTTTTGGTAATGGCTTTTTTTAAATGGATGCTCTGGTATATTGTTTAAATAGGATTAGAGAGCTTCTCCTTACTATTTTGCATAAAGGGAATTGAACATTAATGCAATTAGTATGCAACGGCTGCAATCAGAAGTAGAGTTAAGGGCATCCAGAGCAATGTTTGAGGAGCGCCTCTTGTATTTGTTTTTGTCTAATGCTCCTTACTATACACATGCACTACTGGGAAGAATATGAGACCATGTCTGCTCACAGATGTTTATTCTAATATGATTGTAAAAAAGTAAGACTGTGTGTCCAATAAATTGATAGAAGTAGCTTGGAAGGGTTTGCATTTTCTCTCAGTAAATGGCAAATATTCTTATATTGTAAAGCTCGTTTTAGCCTTTTACAAATACGAATGTGCTTGTTGAAGGAGAGTTAGACAAAAAGAAGGTCCCACCTTTAAATCTGTCTTTTAAAGCTTTTGACGGCAGCTAGTAGGCCAACATAAACACTGGAATAAAGATAAACAGCTAGCCTGACAACAAAATCGTAAAGTATATAAAAATAAATGTTTACGGTTTAAGGGTTATGTACAAAACAATTAATTTTGTTACCTTTCTGCTGGTTGCCATGCTACAGCTCAGAGCCATGAGTACAACACATAACCACAAAAACCCGACATTTATATTTTTATGATGCAGTTTTGATAAACAAACCAGACAAAACGTGTTTAACCTATTAGTGAGATTCACAGGTGCTGGTAGGTGGATTTTGTTACTATTAGAAAGAGCTAACTGGCTGCTGGCTATTGCCTTATATTTAGCTAACAAATGTTTAACTGGGATCAATGTTCTCTTCTTATTCTGTCACAGAAAGCAAAAAAGCACATTACTTTTGCCTTTGTTATACATTTGAGCCAATGCTTTCATGTTAGAGTACACCAACAGACAATAGCTGGAACAGTTATCTCTTCTCACCCAGTCTGGGGACAGGCTGTGTTTCCCAGAAGCGGTACGTGTGTTTTTTGGCCTGCTGCAGGGTCTTGGGCAGAGTTGGGCCCAAGGAGAAGAGGTGGAGGGCTTTCTGGATCTCCTGCTGCTTCGACTCAGGAAGAGACTCCAGCTTTAGGGCAGAACAACACAGGCAAGGACAAGTTACATTATAATCTTTTCAAGAACATTGATCTTTGACTGGCACAGAGCAGCAGGCGTCATCTTTATCCCTGCAGCCAAAACTGGTTGTTATGATAGACACATTTACCTGTGTCATGATACAATACAACAATCAGCATGTTTGCGAGAGTTCAAATAGTCACAAACACAAACTAGCACACATATTAAAATACACAAATGCACTCACACTTATACTAAGACACAAACCATAGAAAAAGGGTCCTTGGGTCCATCTGGTTTCCAGGCATCTTCCTTCTTTTGCTTCTCTCTGCTCCGTTTTAGACTCTCGTTCTCTGTCGGTTGCTTATCACTCAAAGACATTGTCATGCAGACTTTTTTGAATATTGAATGTAATTTCACCTACTCTCGTCTGTACAACAAGTTTCTGTTGTGAACAAGTTGAGGGTGGATCGGGTGTTTTCTGAAACATTTGTGGTTTTTCAGCTCTTATCTTGGCGAGCAGTGAGGGGAGGAGGGTGGCCACCCAACACCCACCCAGTGGATAGATAACTGCACACAATACATGCAATTTAATCAAATACAAATTCTCGCGGCCTTCACATGTCAGACAGCTGCTGGATAAAGTTAGCGGCAGATTAAAGCTTATAGCAGCTTGATCCAGGCAGCAGATTTAATTGGTTGAAGTCGTCTAATTGCACAGTTCCCATATTGTCTTCCAGAACCTTATACCTCTTGTGGCCATGATCAGGGCCGTCCCTCCCTACAAGCCGATCATGCAGACTGCGTGGGGCCTCACCTTGCGCAGGGGACCGCATCTTGCGGAGTGTGCCTCAACTGCCGAAAATGCGGCGCACCTATATGCATGCGGCGCTCCACTAGCACCCCCGCCCCCCCCCCCCGCCGTCGACGCTCGCGAAACAGAGGGCCTCATCATATAACTTTGCGTGGGGCCTCATGTTGGCCAGGGACGGCCCTGCCCATGATAATCGGGTCATTGTAATGAACAACATGTTAACAATAACTCAGCAATATGACCATTGACTTAATGTCAAGCTGTTGTTTATTATATATAGCCACACAAATGGTTACATTTATTGAATTGTACAGAATACATGTTACAATTTGATATAGATTACATCTACATGGGTTCAATTGTTTTATATTAAAGTGATCAAAAGAAAATATTTTTGCTGGTTTATTGTTCGCTGCAATATGGCTACGAATATATTTTTCATCTAAATAATTTGACATTTTCTCCGAAACAGATTCTACCCTCAACAATAAAGTCAAAATGCATTTTAATAAACAACACTCTTTTAGTAAACAAAGTAATGTTAAAAAAGACCAAAAACATTTTCATAGTTTTATCTACTACTAAGGATCTATGAATGTGGCACATATTAACTTATTGTTTGAACAGTGAAGCAATTTAAATTAGAGAGATATTGTTCTTTATAAAAAAATAAAATGATTTACCATGTTAAAAGTAGCCAGAAATGTTCTAAAAGTGTTTTTAAAACATGTGCTTTTTTCTACTTAAAGTTAAGGACACGCTCATTAATTTAGCGACAGCAGAAGGTTGAAAGTTAAAACAAACCACCAACCAAATGCTGGTAAAATATTAAAGCTGCTGCTAGAGTTGCTTCACTCACCAGCCAAAATAAACAATGGCAGAGCCTGGTAGA
Source organism: Notothenia rossii (assembly GCF_949606895.1). Classification (NCBI taxonomy): domain Eukaryota; kingdom Metazoa; phylum Chordata; class Actinopteri; order Perciformes; family Nototheniidae; genus Notothenia; species Notothenia rossii. The sequence continues at coordinate 10,601,256 of NC_136910.1, forward strand.
TTTGGAATCCACCTCCAAAATGGCAGGAGGACAAAAAAGAGAATTTCAAACCCTGCAAAGCTTGAAATGGTCTACTAACTTCTTCTCTTCTGGATTTAGATTTGGATTAATTTCATTCTTACATGTTTATTTAAAGGGGACTATTATGCAAAATCCTATTTTTCATGTCTTTTATACATCAACATTTGTCCCCTCAGTGGAAAGAGATTCTGAAAGCTTCAGAAAAAAAGATTTGCTCAATCTTTGTCCTGATCGATTTATATAAAAACCTGTCTGAAAATGAGCTGATCAGATTTTGGCCACTTTATGATGTCATACATTTTTGGCTTGTGTAACCATTAGCCAATCACCAACCAAGGTACCCTAACCCCCCCCCCCCCCTGACACTTTATCAAAAAAGTGCATTAGGCGTGTGCATCTTTTGCATTGTGCGTGGTTTACTTTATACTCTGTCCCAAGATGTGTTTACCGAAATCCTTAGAGTCATTTTAATTCTGCTTGTATCTATCTAGATGTCCATTTTTCAAACAAATCCAAGTTTGTCTCAAAGAAGTTTATAACTCTAAAGCATCCTCATGAGTACTGAGCCCTTTGCAACACATCTCTATAACCACTTGTAGTGATTATACATGATTGAGTGTTTTCAACTAAAATATACACAGAAAATAGATTTGCCAGATACTTGTCTCTACTTCACAATCCTACTAACACCTGTCACCACTCAGAGTAAAGGAGTGGACCGTGTGCAGTCAGGGAAAGTTCACAAACAACTTCTGATTCAACAACAAAGAGGTGCATGACAGGGCAGAAGAGCATGATTCTCTTGAGGTGTTGCAACATGATGCAACATACTGCAAGTCTTATTGATTATTCGTGGTCAGTGCACTTTTCTGTCCTGAGGAGAAGCACCAATTCTTGAGACGCAGGCAGGACATGACACAAAGGACTCAGCCACCCAGGAGGGAGGGAGAGGATGAAGGTTTGATGAAAGCATTTGTTTGGTTTTGTTGTCTCTGTGGGCCATTAGCTGTTTTTCTTTTCAATATAAGAAGGACATATACATTTCATCTTATCTGTGCTAGTGCGAGTCATTATCAGTCAGTTATTTATCTTCAATATAATATAATGCAAAAAATGAATTGTCGACTTCCAAGTTATCAAAACTTCATTATTGTTCAAACTCGTCTCCCATGTTTTGCACAAAATGGCGTGGATGTAGCAGTGAATTTGTTGAGGTAAAGTGAAACAAGGGAAAAAAAGAAAGCAGTAGACTAATACATACGGCATGAACACATCGTTTGAATGTTTAAGATATTGAGAGGGTCACCTTTATAAAACTGTTCCCCCTAATGGCTGGCTGGGTGTGTGTGTGTGTGTGTGTGTGTGTGTGTGTGTGTGTGTGTGTGTGTGTGTGTGTGTGTGTGTGTGTGTGTGTGTGTGTGTGCGTGCGCGTGTGTGTGTGTGTGTGTGTGTGTGTGTGTGTGTGTGTGTGTGTGTGTGTGTGTGTGTGCATACTGCAAGAACAATCAGACAACACACACACACACACACACACACACACACACACACACACACACACACACACACACACACACACACACACACACACACACACAAAAACACACACACACACACACACACAGTCAGAACCGTTACTAATCTGTAAATAGATCTGTATTGCTGTGATCTCTCTGCTGAACAAGATCCTCCTCGCTTTTTCTTCTTCCCCTTCTCTCCCGTCTGTCTCCGTGTCTGTAACTCTGTCGTTTGAGAGATCGGATGAATGAACAACAATCTCTGCATCTATCTTTCTCTCTGCTGTCTTCAGTCTCTCAGATTTCTCTTTCAGATTCTTGTTTCCTCCTTGTTACTTATGTATTTAATTCATCTCAGTTCTTCTTGTCAGTCGTGACTAAGTCAAATAAGTCAAATGAGTCACGATCTCCACATGTTTAGTGAATACTTTTAATCAGCGGATAGGAATGGTTGGGCTTTTGTGACGGCTAGCAAACCAGTATGAACCCAAAAACAAAACTCGACAAACAAAGTACAAAAGAAAGTCTTTACTGAAAAAATTGCACTATGTGCACAACAGAAAATCACTCCGTAGAGGTAACAGGTGGATAACAAAAAAACACTCTTAAGAGGAAAAGGTAAGTAGTTCCAAAAAATGCAAAGGACAAAGTAAATTCCAAACTCGGCTCTTAGCTCTTAGCAAATAAGATACCCTGAGCGGACAAGACATGGACTTGACGCTGGCTGTCTGGCACATGGGACAAAACGAACTGGGAACAAGACAAGGGAGACAGGGGCCGTTTCTCAATCGCGAGGATACTGGCTTGGTAGTCGTGTACTTCCAAGTCACTTCCTTCAGAAATGAAGCAAGTATGCTTCCAAGCCACGGCTTCAGAAAACAAAGAAGAATGGAACAGGCTAAAAAGTGTGCCACTCTCTCTAACGGTTTCAACATAAACTGTACCGAAATACGTCACGATGTCGATCTAATTATGAACTTGCTTTACTTTCACGGAACACATTTTTGGTGATAACAAATGCAACAAAGTAACATATTTACCAACACATGTTCTACGCCACTACATACTTACATTTAAATGTGTGCTGCGCTGCGTCGGTTCAGCCATTCTCCGCAAGGGTTTTTGAAATTGGTCCGTGCGCAAAGCATTGTGGGGATTTGAAGGACGCGAAGTCTACCCATGTGCAGCCTCGAAATTACCCCCAAACCAAGGACGCGGCCTCGGTGGAATTCCAAGTATGCTGGAGATTGGAACAGTCCTTCGGCGGCAGTCGATGACGTAGCATCCTTGAAATATTGGCTTGGAAGCCAGTTTCCTCGCGATTGAGAAACGGCCAGGATCTATAGGCAGGCTAAGGGGGCACAGGTGCAGACAATTAGGGTGGGGTCGACAATCACAGTGGAGGGAAAAAACACGAAGGGAGGAAGTGAGGTGATCTGCAACAAGAAGGAAAGGTTACTACAAAATAAAACAGGATACAAGACTGAAGTAAATACATTAACTTAACAGATTTTACGAGACACAACAGCTTTTCAATATTTGTTTATCTTTTCACATTCAGTCTTGGTAATCAATAACTGGCAAGCAGTGGAAGCGGCTTTGTTATTTGCAATTTTATCTCTGTTTGCTTTTCTATTTACTCCTCTTTGTTTTACGTTCATTGTCAAGAGATGAAGATAAATGGATGCATCTGAATAAAAGTAGCAAAAGTAGAGAATATTCACAAAGCCACCAAAATGTTTTTTGTGGCTGTTATCAATGACTAGTAAACAGTTGCTATATAGCACTATTGCTTTTTTATGTCTGTTTGTTTCTATCTTTCCTTGTATTTGTTTTATACGCATTGTCACAGGACAAATATAAAAAGGATAAACCTGAAGAATAGTAGCAGAAGTAGAGAAGATTCTACCATACTATTTCAGTAATGCCCGTTTTACTTAATTTACTCGCAAATGTTTGCTAACATTAGCGACTTAAAGCTAATGGCCTCACAGAATATAGTGAGGCTGAGCGTATCGAATGAAACAAGGGTTTTTTAGGCCAATGCATTAAAAGTATTCATGCAAACCAATTTTCATGAATTAACCTACATTTTTTTCTGTATGATAATTTTTTTTAAACCATAATGACCTATTAAAACGATCTTGCATCACAGTTTGAAAGAAGTCTCATGTGTTGAATGTGTACGAGTTGACATCTTTCAAATCATTATCAATAGCATTTTTTTTTCAAGGTAAATGATTGATCTCAGTGTCCCTGACTTGGAGTGCATTTTCATCCATAACTTTAAAAACGAGTTAGTGCCATCACCTAATAGCAACTTCCATTATCAGGATCTTGTTTAGCAAATAGGTTGTGGAAAACAGTAAAATAGTATTTTCTAAGGGCAGGAAGTACACTTTCTACTTGATGGGCTGTCTACCTTACAAACGGTGTCTGGCCTGAGGCTGAGCTAACTGCCTCCCCCCAAGGGTGAGGATAAAACAAACAGACAGGGGATTTTCACATACACACGCAGGCTTAAATTGATAAATAATACATGCCATTGTGGTCATAACATCAAAACATTTCATGTTGTAAGCTACAAGAAACCTTTGGGACCAACTCTTTGAAAGTTGAAACTTTTTCAAAATTAGCCATGAAACAAGAAGTCTGAGTCTAACTGTCTAGTAAAATTATCGAAGGCAGCACCAGTATTTTTCTGCCTGTGGAATCAGTGCTTTCTGTGTCCTTATGTGTCTAATCAACATATTTTCATCAAAGAGTCCAAGACAATACTTTGATGTTGGCAACAACTCCGAAAAACAAAGCTTGGTTTTGTCTTGATTGGAAGACCCTCCCTCTTAAATCATGCAACCTTGTTCGTCTATAATTATTTGGCCATGTTGAGTGGGCTGGACAACCGTATTCGCATTCCCCTTGAGTGCCAAGCCAAATAATTTCTCTCCGAGACAAATTCTGTTGCAGAAAAAGGACCAGCATTCAATATTGAAGCTGGCCGACAGTGTTATTGGCAACTTGTCATTTCTATCCACCTTTGTCCATCTTACATTTAAGGCATAGCTGACATTATGGTGACAGTGACTGCGAGCGAGCAGGATTCAATATTTTGTCCAAGGACACAGGGGAAGACTGTTCGAAACATTGACTTTACAACAATGACCATTACATCTACAACGGTGGCTGACCTCCAGCTTACCTCCCGTTATTTCAACATCTCTCTGTGTTTCTTATTCTCTTGTTTTTTGCCTGCAATGGAATGAAAAGGAAAAAGTGGACGGAGACACATTTCACCTGCCTGCTCTGTGCCTTTCTAAAATTCAATTTGGCCCAATTGAAAAGGAAAATTCCTGACAACTCTCAAGGACAATCAAGATTTAACAATCAAATAAAAACGTTATTTACTTCCTTGACTGCTCATAGAAAAGTTGTAAGGACTTTGGAAACTTACTTACAGGAAGGTATAAACATAGATTTAGTCTGTAAAGTTGTTTCCGAACTTCGATCAAACTTGTTTGCAGGTGGATTTAATTAAGATTATTCGATACCCAATATCTTGGATTTTAACAACTTTATATATTTTATACAGCATAATGTCAAGAACAGGTGTAGGGACAACTCCCACTCAGCTTCCACGCAGGAAATACAAGGTAAACAAAGTATATGTTTAAGACCGGTTTGGTTTTCCGAAAAAAAGGTTGGTAATGGTATGTTTTAATTTCTTAGTCAACGCAATGCCTTCCTAAGAATGAGTGACTTGCATTCAAGGCAGCATTTTCATTATTTTTAGCCTGGCATGACATTCAACATAGGCCTCCTGTTGTGCATCAAGTCAATTCCACATTATAGCATTTGACATGAAATAAAATGAAATGAAAATAAAGATTATCCAGTTAGCAGCCAAATGAACACACCATGCAATGATGAGATTCATAAAAATAAGCCGATTAACATTGGCTATAATTGGAAACATGGCAGAGCTTAAATGCCTACAGCATTTGATGTAAGTGATGTCTAACCTATAGAATGATCAAATGACTGAAATGAAAGACGACAGCTTCTCTAAAGGAAAATGTGACTGGCCTGCTTTTTCACAAAATACAGCAACATCTCAAAACTGGCAACACAAAACATGACCAGACACAAATGTTCTTAATGGAATAATAAAATGTAAAGCATACGAGCAGTGCGAACAAAGACGGCTTTCTTTCCAAATACGAAGGACTTAAATGGGAGAGAGCTGTCATTTAGCATCTGGTGATTTCATGGGAAATTGCGGCAAAAAAACAAAATCTGATTCTTGTCGTGTGAGTTCGTTGTTTGTATTTCTTTCAGGGTACATCTTTCAGTTGAAACCTTTCACATTTATTTAAAGGACACATATTTATTATTTACAATTAGCATTTACATTTAAGGTGTTTCAATGATTTAGTAATCATTATATGAGCTTAGCCAGTCAGTTGCAGACATCAAGAATAATTTCAGTCTAAAACAAAAAAAGCAAGCAGTGTGAAAAGTAATGCACTGACTAAGGGCCAAGTTTGAAAATAGTTAACAATACATTTTCTTTTAATATGTTTACTGTTGGAAATTATGCTTATTACTTTCTTACAGCATTCAATGAGAAGATTGATACCACTGTGATACCAACATGAGAGCTGTACACATGTACTCATTTGACAAGAAAACAAGGGCTCCTGTAACAAGTTTAAAGTATATATAGTACAAGTGAGTTACTTTTTAATTGGTCTGTTAGTTACCATTTATTTTTCTATTTACATAAGCTTACTTTAAATGTTCTTCTAACAACACTTTCTCCATTATTGAACAACTTATTTATTTATTTCGCCTCAACCAGGATGTCTCATGAAATCAAAAATCTATTTTTTAAAACCAGTCAAGGAGGCAGCCATATAAAATCAAACACTACTTTTAGGAAAATATAAGCCCACACACACAATGAAAACTGCACCAAAGCCTCCCCTTATATATTACATGTCTTTAAATATGTTCTCCTCTAACATGCTACCTTACCTGAACAACTACGTTCGTTATTACCTGAGGACTTCATTAAACATCAAATTACTTACTAATTGAGTATAGTATTTACAAAAACTTTTTTCTACTTAAAAGTCATAAAAGTCTTACATGACTACAGTTTTAGCTTGCGTTGCCCCCCACTGTCTGTAACTTTGCAGACTCATTTACCAGCATGTATACGCTGCCTCTATCCATGCAACGATATAAACCCCCTCATTTGATAATATTCCAGGCAGAAAACAAATCCTCTTTTGGATTCTGTCCATGTTGCTTTGTGCATACCAAAACGTATCAGTCACTCCCATTATTCTTGCAGCCAAACTCATGTTGTGCTTTAAGTGAACCTCCATATGCTGGGTTTGGTTACCTGCCAATGAAGCCGGTAGAAGTAGACGATGCTTTTGCAGGCGAAATTTACTAGCATTTATTTTCCTGTTGGCTCATATTACGTGTGTGAGATGCACTTTATGTGGGATGGAATTGGAAAGATGGTTACTTCATACAACATCACTATGCAAATAAAACCTGCCAACAATATCCTGACTTTTTAATGTTTTGTTCTATTTTTTGTCTTTTGTCTCCACCACCTATCTACATTTATAATCCTTTGTTCTCTGCGAAGAATTGTTGACAAGGCTGTTTATGAAAAGGACTTTATAAATACCTTTGTCTGACAACAATATCTCTGGAATAATTTAGATACCCATTTAACTCAGCCAGTGACCTCACTTAGGATGCTGCGCCAGTTTATGAGAAGTGTCAAAGCAGAAAAGTTAAAGCCTAAAGGAAAAACTATTTTCACTCTGACAGCTGCAGCCTTAGGGTCAGACAGATAACTCTGCGTCAGTTCAGGAAACAGTTTGTCTCAATCCAGGACAATATTTCATACGCATTTCATCACAAATCATCATGACAGAAGATGCAACACTTAGACATAGCTCTTATACCCTATTCTTACCGCGCTATTAGTTTCAGAAATCGTCCCACAACTACAATCAATCCTGCGCTTTCAAAACTTTACCGTAATCCTATCAATCGACTTGTCAAAATCTGTTATTACATCAACCTTCAGCTTAAACACTAAGAAGGATCATCTTTTTTTGGAAAACCTTGGGTTCAGACGAAGAAAGTTTAGGATGAAGATACGGCTCCGATTTAGTTTTTATAGCTCTGTTCTTCCATCTGAATTTCACCGCAAATAAAAATGACAGAAGGCAGAAATGACGGATGAACTTAATAAATATAAGGAGTTGGTGGGAGAGAGGAAATAATAAAAGGGGAGCTGATGATATGGGGAGTGTCATTGTCAGATTGACTCAGCCTGTGAGCCTACTAAATCCCTTTGCTTGGAAAATAATAAGACAATTAAAACGATTGCCTTGGTTCTATTTGTTTGAAATGCATGAATGATTGTGTGTATTGTGTTTGAGTGTGAATGTCTAAATGTCTAAATGTAAATGTGTTAATTGACTTTGAGTATTAGAGAATAATGTTTCTAACCGATGGATGGTACCTTGAAGAATCAAAATGCATTTAGTCCACCCCTGTAATGACCTTAAGTGTACTGTTTGTGTGTGTGTGTGTGTGTGTGTGTGTGTGTGTGTGTGTGTGTGTGTGTGTGTGTGTGTGTGTGTGTGTGCGTGCGTGCGTGTGTGTGTGTGTGTGTGTGTGTGTGTGTGTGTGTGTGTGCGTGCGTGCGTGTGTGTGTGTGTGTGTGTGTGCGTGTGTGTGTGTGTGTGTGTGTGTGTGTGTGCCCAAATACTTACATTTCTTGATTCTCAATGAAAGCCTTTGTTTATTTGTTAATTTGTGCATGAACACTTACTTACTGTAATTGAGGGAAAACATTTGTTGGTGAGTGTGAGCATTTTAGTTTTTGTACATAAGTGTTTGTGAGTCACTCTGTGTGCACACCATACAGATTAGCTTCTGATCCCTCCGTAAACCAGAAATCAATAGGTCTCAGTCTGCATTCAGACGGTTAGACAGACAGTTCTGCTTCAAAACATCCAAGCATCACCTCTACTCCTCATTCAGAGCACACAAATGTCTCCCTGACATCTATGAAAGACAGAGAGAGGCGAAAGGGGGCAATATAAAAAAAGGAGCAGAAGGGAACAGGTCTATTTTTGACATTGGTAAACGATGTGGAGCTTCACACAAAGACAGACGGACGGAGAGTGATGGAGCTGGAGACATTGGCCCCGTTTCCCTCATATGGTATATTACCTCACTCACCCCAACGGTGTTTCAGGGCCGGTTCGGAGCTGGAGCTTGAAAAGCACCGGGTTTTCCTGTTCACACCGCAGCGTAGCAGCCTCTTAGCTCCGTAATCCGGTTCCTTTCAAGCACCAAAAAATTCTCCGGCTAGAGCAAAAGCACCGCATACGTCACGCTTACGTCGAGGCGGGGGCGGGGGCAGGGGCAGGGGGAATCGGAATCGTCGTTGAAGTTGATGATTACGATTGTAAAGCAGTTTTGAATGTAGCATGTAAGGAATGTAAAGTTGGTAGTAAAGTCGTCCCATTTCTTCCATTTCGTTTCGACAGAGCAAAACCAAAACGAGTAGCGCTTCAACACAATCGGCCATTGTTGTTGTTGTGTGAGCTGTGAGGGGTTTCCGCGCGGTTTGGCTTTATGAAGCAGGCACGCAAACGGTTACGTCATGACGCAAATGATGGCGCAATGACGCAGCACCAGTCAGACTCTGGGCGGTGTGAAAAGAGCCGGAGCTAAACCGAAGAACCGGTTCTGAACCTGAAAAGCTCTAGCACGGAGCTTGAACCGGAGTTGCGTTGGTGTGAATGATTAGACCGAGAGAGAGGGAGACAGACAGGGGTTGAGGTGGAAGGCATGGAGAAAGAGGCAGAAAAAAACAGTGGAGCAGTTTCTGACACGTACAAAGACAAAGAGAGGCCTTTCAAGCTGCGATCCTTCGTGACAAAGACAAAAAAGAAGATGAGACAGAAGGGTCAGTGTAGATACATCTGAACAATAACAGAAAACAGAAACCAATGTTTAGTTTGTTGTGCTGTACAACCCTAATGTACACAATATGACACTAAGGCTGTAGTTATTGTAATATTTTCATAGATAACTGTTAGTGCCAACATTAAGTGAAAATCCATCTCCACAATTCATTAGGAGGCCCGGTGATGTAGGAATTACTTACAGATATGCTTGGTGAACTGCTGTAGTCCTACACATTTTACTAGACTTCCATAGTACACTATGTGCATTATCAATCACTTGCCTAGTGCGTTAATTTAGACAGGTGTATCGCACAAATGAAAACCACCATTGTTGCTCCCCCCATTTTTGCTATGGAGCTAACATGGCGACTAATGAGGCTAAGAAATGTCCAGCGTTCCAAACTCAGCTTTTTATTACCATTATAAGTTCACCATCTTAAAAGACAATGTGCTCTGCCTTTTGCCAAACGACCTCTTCCTAGTGTCAACACACTTTTGAACTCAAAATATTTCCTTTTAGTAAAGCGAATTGAGAGCCGGCAGTCGAAAAGCTGGCAAGCTCACTAACCGTCACACATTACTTACTTTGAATTAGCAGTTTACCAATGGTCAATTGTTAGCTCCTTGCTCAAAAGACAGTTAGTTGACACAGTTTATTTAAAATACAAATGCGTACTCATAATTGTCTATAAACCATGCCACTTTTACAGGGCAGCACCATTTCCCAAGCCCTAGACATTTGGGAGATTAACGTCATGGCTTGACAGAAGATAAGGCGAGTCTGTGAGTGAGTTGAGGTTTGACATTATGTGTCAGTCTGTTGGAGGCATGAATTTGCTCAGCAAATTATGGTAATTTATTTAAAATAGAAGCTATAGTGTCTAAAAAGCTGTCAGTTTGCCCCGAGGTTCGTCCACAAAGCGAGGTTAATGGGGTCATTCAAATCCAAAGGGACTACAAATATACTTATATTGAGGTATGCATATACAGCTCAGAATTTCAGTCTTTGGTAATTAGTGTTTTGGTGCTGATGCTACAAACTGAATTGTAGATCAAGTGGAAATGTACTGGCAGCACGACATGATATGTCAAGGTCATTAGGATGTAAACCTTCAAGCTATGCATTTCTGTGACAGACTGGCTGGCTGACCATGCGATCCCCTTAAGAGAAGGAGGAAAAGCATGCATAGTGTCATACTCCCACCAAAATGTGCATATGTTTTACACAATCACACACACACTTTCGCGTCTATGGGAAATCTCAGCATAACAAGACAACCGGATGAGAAGAAGGCATGCAGTCAATCCTCCACACAGATGAGTCATAAATACAAAGACGTGCACATGTATGCAGCTACAGGACACACACACACACACACACACACACACACACACACACACACACACACACACACACACACACACACACACACACACACACACACACACACACACACACACACACACACACACACACACACACACACACACACACACACACACACACACACACACACTCGGATAAGTGTCGCTGGCAGAGACAGTGGGATTGTCGTAAGATGACTGAATGATGACATGAATCCATCGGAGTAACAATAGGCTAGTTGCACAAGATGGCTTCTATCAACTTCCGGTTCATTGAGTGTGCGGTTGTAAACTTCCGGTCTATGGTAGAGCGGTAGAGGGAAGAGCGATAGATAGAGTATAGATAGCAATAAATAGCAATAGATAGCGAGAGAGATAGCGTATAGATATTATATAGGCACTATTTTACAGTCGATGTCTCCAAGACCTACCGAAGGTTAACATCAGTGATGTACATCGGCTGGTACAAGCGGCAGGCTCAGCCCCGAGGAGCAAAAGAGAAAAGGGGTTCAAAATGTAGCTACTGTACATCTATGTTAAGCTGTTCAACGTTCTACTAACACTATTTTATGTAGTTATAATATAAGATAATACATTGAGAGAGCTGAGACAGGCTATACAAGCATATCGGTTTGAATGTCCTTAAATTACAGTATTCCAAACAGCAGAACTTCTGTGTATGTGATGTGACAACCTGACATGGTTTAGCCTTTTCCCACACCTATTACTTGCCTGATCAGCCTGCTCTCAGCTTTCTCATTTGTCTGTGTTGTATTGAAGCAGCGTCCTAAATGTAAAATTACTGACATTTTGTTTTAAGAACTGTTCACCTGTGGAGATTGCAGTGGCAAAGTGTTCTTGTGTAGCTGGAACAGCACTCTGCAACCACAATGTTGCACTGCTGTTCCAGACTACTCCACACTCAACCTGGCTGCCGTACCCCCTGTCCTCAGCTGCACTGAAACATGCAGCGATGGATGGCACAAGCCAAGAACCATGGTAAGTACAGTATGTGTTCACAACCAATCACCAGTTTAATGAGTATTTCCTTTGTGCCAAGAGCTGATTTAGTATGTTGCATCAGCGACCTTTTCAATTAATTTGACAATTCTTTTGTGTAATTAATAGGGTGTGAAACCAGGCAGAGTGAGTGACATGGTGTTCATCTCCACTAAGCCAAAGCAGTTTACAGTTGCTGACGGTGTAAGGTCATATCTATTGTCCGAAGTAATTGTATGTAGCCTGCTTCAACTTTGTGATTGTTGTCTGAGTGTAAAATTGTTCTTAAAGTCCTAATTATCATATAAACATGTTCAAAGGAGTACATGTTACAAGGCCGTGCGGGGGGGGCTGCCAGACTCAAAGTCAGCGAGGCATACAAGGACTTCTCAGCAGACATCGCACCATGAAAAAAAAACGAATGGCTCACTACTCAACGACTAACACTCTTTCAGAGGATATGTTGGAAATGCACACATTATATATATTTTTTGCATCTACTTTCTGGATATTGTACATCTGTTCATCTGTTATATAAACTAGCATTATTTAAACATGCAGAGACTAATAGAAATGTTTAAATATGTATTTTCCCCCCGATATAACAACAACCTATGTTTTGTAAAAGTTTATTAAATTAATCTGTAAAATGTTATCATATTGTGGATTTATTAAATTATGTATTTTCCTTTGTTATTTATGTGTGCGTTTGTTTTGAGGATATAATTCATTAGTACCTAAACATAGTATGGTATAACTGCTTTTTGTAATGAAATACACAATTGGTTTGGGAGCAAGAAATCTTTTTATCGTTTTTGCCCAGGCTTGCCGAAATGAATGGAAACTTATCTCCCGATTATAACATTGTGTAACTTGCTGCTGTTAAATACCGTCAAACTATGTGCAATATGTGCTTTATGTGCAATAATTTATATACATATCATATGCCATCTTTAATAACTGTAATATATACCGGGCTGCTAAATCCTAAGAACTGCTACAGGATTTGATTTGTAGATTTGATTTCTTTTTGATCTGTATTTTTGAAAATTATGTAACTTTTTATCTTTTTTTTAGCATATTGTTTATTATATTATAACTTAGTACTTTTTAACGCATGTAAGATATTCAACACTAAGCTGTCTGTGGCTCTTTCCTGCTGTAACGCTGCAAATTTCCCCTCTGTGGGACTAATAAAGGTATTCTGATTCTGATAACGGGATGAATTTGTACAAAGGGGCACACGGCAATGTAGTGCCGACTTTCTTACACGCTGGAAGGCCAATCGCTTTTCTTTACCCCGAAATCCGCTCATTCTTGCTCTCGGTGTGTCATAACAAACTGTCAAGCTGTCAAAACCATAGGTCAAATGTCTGTACTCAAACCGGAAGTACTCGGCCGCACACCCAGCCGTCGGAAGTTGATAGACGCCATCTTGTGCACAGAGCCTATTACAGTGGGATTTTTCAGGCATTGTTTAAAAGGGAAAGGAAAGTGACATCATATTGTGAATCAGTTTGAACTCCTGTTGTGACCAATTATCTACGAAATACAAGACATAACTGCCAGACAGCCAATATTTCTCATTTCCCTAAAGTAGAAGTAAAACTTTGAAATACATATAGAGATAATTATCAAATGTCATGTTCCATGTTATATAAAAAAATAAATTAGAGTGCAAGACATTGAGAAAAGTTTGTGACTGCAATTGATTTTGTTCGTCAAATGAGATGGAAAGCTTTTTTTAACCACTACCATCGTGGAGCAAATATGGTTATATCAAATAGTGTCCAGGGCAGGCTACCCCTTAAACTTCTCCTTACTTTCAGTTAAAAATGTAGTGTCCCATTATTACTAGCTTTACAATTAGTTGGTGGTGGTTAGTCACTTCTGTTGGGAGAAAAAGAGAAGGACTCCTTGAGTTTGTTTTAAAAAAATAAAAGTTTGCTCCATCTCCAACTCCCACGTTATTCATTCAGCACAGAGATCAAAAGGATGCAATCGTTCAAGCTATACACACATGCTGAAACTTACACAGGAACATACAGAAAAGAAAAACCTAATAAAAGCCTCACTCACACATGTGCACAGCCACAGTGGGGAATTGTTGACAATGCAATTTGTCAATGATTGTCAGTCCAACTTCCAAGAGAATGGTACAGAAACACAAAAATATCCACACACACTGGTGATGGATTCACAGAAGCCATTCAATGCATGGATGAGAGACAGATAATTGACTGTAACCACCTCTATAGGAGTAGCCTTACAACCATGAGCTGTGACTATGACTGTGAAAAATAATTCTTAACTGGTCTGGAGACTTATTGCATTCGGTTCTACCTGAAAACAATTATCTGAGAAGGTTGTCCTCTCAAGAGCAAATCAATAATTTCTGCAAGTGCGGCAAAACAATATAATGGTTAGATTCAAGTAGAAAAGAGCTCTAAGTAAAATGTAAATGACTGTGATATCCTCTGCAGAGATACGGTCCTATTGCTGGAAAGCTGGATGGTTGCCGATGTATTAGAGTGCCCTTGTTGTATGTATGTATGTACCAATTTAATTTAGTGTTGTTATTTTTCTTTAATATAAAGTAATGTAACTTTGTCCTGTGTATGTATTGCTTTTGGCTCTATGTCTTCGTCCTATGTGTGTGATTTTTTGTATGCTGAACATATTGATACAAAAAAAGCCCTCTATTGGCTGCATTAGTTATGACTCTTCCGTTGCATTACTCATCTTAGTCTGCATTCTATTTTACTTTACATCCAGGCTAGTTATCTTTTTCATGTATTGTGCCAGAGAACACATTACTCAACAGGCTGGGGAATCTCCTTAATAATGTTTTGTTGTGTTGTCTGAACAAATGTGAATTAGATACCTAAAAGGGAATGGAAAAACATGTAGGCTTTAATTCAGCTGCACGATATAAGCGATTGAAGATGGGCTGTGTTGCTGCTAACCCTCCCCCCCCCCCTCCCTGGAGGAGAGTAGGTGATGATGATGGTGTGGTGAGATGACTCTGGGACAGATGGCTGAGCAGAAGAGGTGGTACTGGCAAAGGGTGAGTTTGAATTGTTGTTGGACATGATTGGTTTCCCCACCACAGGGTAAATAGGTTTAATTTGCTCCCTGTTAAAGCGTGTGCAGGAACGTTTAATATGTGACTCACCACGGCCAAACATTTGGTCATGACAAAACACAATCATTGTATTTGTTCAGTGAAAAGGTGGTCAGGCAGACACTTGTCTTCCTTTCTCCTTAAGTTCTCTTTACTCTGCTCTGTCCTCCTGCTCCTGAGATATTGCTAGTGCCACTTACACACATATACACACAAAAAAAAAGTATATATTTGACCATATTATTGTTGAATTTTTTACATGGGACTCACACATTACATCCCTCTGAAGTCCCCCAAAGGGTACCAGGACCTAACTTCTGATATACTTTGCTGGCGGAGGATCCAAAACCCATTACTGTTGCATCACCTGGGCACCCCAGCCATTTTGCACGGATCTGGCAGTTTTGACACTGAACCAACATTCAGACACTTTAGTGGGAAGAAAACTAGTTGCAGGATAATGATGCAATTGCTGCTCTGCAGATTTTAGCTATACATAAAAAAACATATGACAGATTTACATGTAGTTTGGGGATGCTGACTGTGAAAGGTCTAATTAAGTTTCGATAAATAGGCCCATCGAAATTAATTATAAACTGAGCTGAAGAGGAATAGCAAGAGCTCTTGGCAAAACATGAGGGAAGAAGATAAATTGTCCCTGGGTCTGGCTCAAAGGAAACACATTTTAATTGAAGGAAGTAGACACATTAAGAAAAGACACATTTTTGGGACACCACAAAAACACTTTTGTCAATAACCCTGACTAATATCTAGATTATCCATCTTACACCAATTAGAACAATAAATATATTATCAGTAATCACTGCATATGATCATTAATCTGAACAAACACTGATATTAGAGCTAAAATAATTAGTGTCATTGAAAAAATATGACTTGTACTCCGGATACTTACACTTTTTATATACAGTCTCAGAGGCAAACATAATACTTTTTGCTTCATTACATTTGTTTACATTTGAGTTGTTTTGATAAACTGAAGGATAAGGTGTTCTATTTGGGGGTTGAGAACATTTGACTTCTTGTATGAAATAAAAAATATCGATAAAATAAATCAGCTGGAAAATGCCTCACCACAAAGCTGAAAGCAGGGCCGTTTTATTTTCAGAATGAAACCTTGTGTTGAATAATGACAATACATGATACATGGATCCTTGGGAAAGATATACCTACATGGTTCTCAGAGGAAAGATATTTTCTGCAGAATAGCCTGCTATTACTATTGATATATTTGGTCAATTACACTTCTGTTTAAGTAAGGTTTTGAATGATATACAAATACGTAAGTGTCTGAATACTTATTTGCAATAAAGAAGCAATTTGATAACAGCACTTGGGCTCTAGAAATTGTGTAGGCTTTCAAGTTTTCAGTATTTTATGAAACTTGTATGAAGCTTGGTATAAAAGTGTCAGCTCAATTAAATATGTTCATGTATACAAATCAAATAATCAGTTAAAGGAATACGCTACCAACTTATAAATAATAATATTATTATTTAAAGCTATGTGACAACTAAATACAAAAAGGCCTAGTTTTTTGTTTGTTGGGGTTTATTTGCGTCTTTTTTAATCACATATTACATTTAGTGAAACCTGTCAGCAGGTGTGCAGCTTCCTGTCAATCAGGCATGGAGCTCGGATGACGGGAAAGCTAGCTACAGTAGGTGCATATGGTGCACATGTTTAGCCCAAAAACGATAACATATTATTAGTAAAGTTTCCCAAAAATAACTGGGCGAGAATTATAAAAAGAGACTAAGTTCGTTCGCATTCTCAACATCAGTAGGCTAAGTGGACAAACGTAGCTTTAATTTAGCTGCTAATTTAGCCCTTAAACAAAGTGTTGTGTGCAACTTAACCGGCTGTGGAAGACGTAAAGTGGTTTAGACGTCTGGACTGGCACCAATGAAACAAGACTAAACTATGTCAATATTTACCTGAAAGAGAACTGTCTGGATAAATGGACTATCGTGAATAAGTAGAAGACATCAAAGGTAAGCGGCAATTAAAGCTATTTTATTGGGCGTCTGTTTGGATGAAGCTATGGTTAAAGTTTGTTGTGCTTTTATTTGTTGGATAAGCCCACAGAAGCATCAATGGATGTATGGATGATACTTCTGCTTTGTGTGTGCTTTTATTTGGCCGCTGTGCCATATTGTTGTTTCAAGTGGATCCTGCCTGTGTATTGTTTACTGCTGTTGCTGTAGTGTCTTCCAGCTGTTAGCTGTTGAGTGTGTGCAGTTATCAGGAAGGGCCAGATGATACATTGACCTGCTGTGCCTAGTGTAAGCATATATGTTCCTATTTTTTGTGGGTTGTTGCCTGTAATGTCACATGATTGGAAAGTAGAGCTATCATTTCCTTAACAAAAAGAGGCACCTTTATTCTTCATTTCCTGGTATTCAGTCAGAGGAGCTGGATAAAGAAAAATATTGGCATTTCCCCCTGATAAGGTAATGAATATAAATTAGTATGAAAGTAGTCGCAATTCTTTTTTTATTATTCAGGTAATCATTTCAACTCAACTTCAGTTGCCTGATAGCTGTAATAAATGGATACTTTTATTTAAGTGCATGAACAGAGTAGTGGTTTGCATTGTTCAGAATAGTTTAAACTCAGAAGAGATGGGAGCTGCCTTGCTGCTGGAAAAGAAGCAGGCACCGTTTGTGACATCCGGCCAAAACTATCTGAGCTGAAAGTCCACACAGTTAATAAATTAAGCTGGCAGCACTGGTCACTGCCGTCCATAGCTGCCCTCAAGTTTCAGAACAATCCACCCAGTACAAAAAGCACCGTCTATCAAAAGTATTTTAAAGGCAGCAGCAGGAGATTTTTGCTGTCGTGGTGCAACTAATACATCTGGCATCGTCTTGCGTTGCACGTATTACCTGCCATGCCTTTCCAAAATGGAGATCAAATGTGATTCACTTCCAGAATAATTCATACCTTATTTTAAGCCTCAGAAAAGAGAAAGTATCATTACTGGGGCACACAAAGCATTATCTGGGAAATGAGGGTGTTCATTGTAGTTCCACACTGAACTCAGCCAGGAATTGAGAATACGACAGTTTAGCAATGATCCGAGGAGAGTCCGAAATTAAATACTTAGTCCAGAATGTGCTTTAGCATGTAGAAACTAAGAGGATCAAATATTTAAGCCACAAAGCCATTGCAAAGGCAATAAGGCAGTGCGGATTTATCTTAAATGAATCAGATTTCCACCTTAATCCGTGTCCCTCTGCACATTTCCACCATATCATTACTGATTTCTTTCTAAAATTCCCATCTCCACACTTATTTAATCCTTTCTCTGGTCATAACACCTGGGCACACTACAGCTAAAATAGAATAAGAATTTAAGCGAACGAGGTAATAGTAGAAACTAAGGGGAATAAAGGTTAGCTCATTAAGGTCTTTTGCAAATCTTTCAGGAGTCTTTAAAAGCCGATGGACATCTTACTTTAATTAAGAAAATACCAACAGTATTGCCTTACAATGTATTTGCAAATCTGTAAATAGCCAACTTTGCAAACGGACATGGCAAATAATCCCTTCAGTTCACTTTAAATCAGCGATGACACTTCAATGTATTTCATTTTACATAGTTTCATTTGCTGCTGGTATTATTTCTGAAGATCAATAGAGCTTATCTTATCAACATGGTTAAGGGACATTTCAAGAGAACACGATTCAATTAATAGAAAAAATGACACTGCAGAGGCAGTACAACATTTTGCCAGCTGTGGCCAGAAATTAAAGCACCCAAACTAAAATGGCAGCTATGAGAATGGTCTATTGATTTGTGATCATGCCTGCAGTGGCATTTCAAACCTTTTTAACCAGCACAGGAAATTCTATTAAGCCCTTTATAACAAATGTCACAACAACTCCTGCATATGTGTGTTAAGTGCTTACTTGCTGCTTCGTAAAAGTGTGTGGGCGCATCAGTGCCTGTGCCTACATTGTTTTGTGTAAAACAATATTATGAACATATGAGGCATAGGTGGAAATGTGCCAAATATATATGCCTTTGTGTGCACCCACCACCCATCCTGCAGGGAGTTTCAGAGAAAGTTCAGACAAGCGTAGAACAATCACCTCAGAGAACAGAGAGAACAGGACGGAAGAGACCCGTCTCAAAGGGGAGAAGGAAAGAAGAAGAAGGAGAAGGAGGAGGAGAAAGATAACAGGATAGATAGTTACAGAGATAGAAAGAGATTGAAAGATGTTGGCGAAATATCAAGTGAGTCAGACAAGACTAAAACTAAAAAGAGACACAGTGCTGCTGTGAGCTGACACACGAGGGAAGACACCAGTTCTAAACATTACCTTCTCATATAAACTTACATAATGTGTGATATAATATATTTTTGACCTTCTTTTTTTAAACATATAGTTGTATAGTGTAGTACGAGTGAATATGAGGTGAATTGTTGCAGTTCCACACATTTTAATACCATATTGTAAGCCTTGAACATTTTTTATACTATGGAAATGCTTTACCATATATGGTCATGTCGTCAAGGCCCTTCACACCTACACAGGTGTTTTCACTTATGTTGTTGATTAGTCCTCCTTCCTCTCAGGGCGGTGTGGGGTGCAACAATGATTTACATCTCCCGATTATGCTGGTTATTTTCCAACTACTACGCACAAAATTATTTATTATTATTCCGCCGGGTCTTTTTGCGCCTCCTCTGCTCCCACATTCCACATTGCAGAAACTCCATTCAAACATCAAAACGTTCAGCTTGATCGGGAATCGATTGCTATTACTTTTCACATTCATACATTTCATAATTCCAGATATATATATCCCATAATTCATCACATTTTTAACTTGGAAGTCAAAGGAGAAACTCTTCAGACTTGAAAAATCTTCATGCGACTTCAACGTCGACTTAGAGTGCGTGATGTCACAGCTAGAGTGGAGGAGAGTTTGAAATTTGCCTTCATATATTTTGTTTAACCTGCCATAACCTGGGACATAATCTTTCATGAAAAACGTAGGAAAACATCTCGTAGCTTGAAAAATAAAAAAAAGTAAAGCAAATTGTCTCTTGAGGGCATGAAGTGACAAAAACGTTGAACATGTCTCCATTAAGGCCCATTGTAAATTCAGCCTGATCTTTCCTCAGAGCAACAGCCGCACACCTTTAGTTAATCTGCCAAAAAAGCCACATTATTGACCCGAAAGTACCCAAAAACCAGACTGAGACGCTCCTTAGGGTCCTGAGATGCTCCACGAGTTGAAATGTCACCGATAGCTGCTACGGTTCTTCAACAAAACGTTCAAATGTAAGAGGTTTATCTCTCATTCAGATCAATGGAAAAGGCTCTCCTCTTACAGATCACTGCACATCACCATGGAAACCTATGATCTCTGGGCACACACACAGGTGTTATGATTAGGTGTTATGATTAGGTGTTATGATTACAGTAGGTGCTCAGCACAGAAACAAACACTGACAATCAGAGTTTAACAGACTGTCTCAGCTTATTATTTTCTGTCTGATGGAGACTTCATACTGACTTCAACATGTTCCACATATTTTATACATTATTGGTGACGTATGGTTTTAGTCGAAAAGTTGGCAGTTAAAATATTCTACTGCTTTTCCAAGCCTTTTTACTTTCTTTTCTTCTCTTATCACACATTCAAGCCCCCAGTGTTCATGTATCATTTCAATCTAAATTCTTCACTTTCTTCTAACATATTACATTTCAGCATAGCAATTCAGCATAAAGCATTCCCACTAGCGATTTCTTCAGGAATTGAATTCTCTAATTTCATTTAGCTTTCAACGTAGCACATCTTATGCAGATTTAATCACCAATTTTTACCAACATATGCAGTGTAGAGCATGGCTGTCTGTTTAAGGAGAGCAATGCAACATTAGCAGGCTGGGGTTGACTAAACACAAAAATACAGTAAAATAAGGATTTAATTTTGCTCTGATTTATTTGAGCCGTTACTGGTACATTAAGCCCACATCTCCCTTGATACTGATCCCTGTTATCGGCAGCATTTGATTCTCAGAGACACAGAGACGGCAGACCGTGACAGCTGTGAAAAAGGAGAAAGAAAGGACATTAACAAAAGCAGTATATAACGTTTAGCTACTACAACATAATTTAGAATGCAACACAAATTGTCACTGATAAATGTATGATGTTGCAATCAAAGTATTTTACATTCTTGAGTTATAAAGACATCTGAGAAAAGCTCGAACTTAAATTATGTTGCAATAGGATCATCTGAGTCAGAAAATAAAATGTTCTTTGGTGAAATTCCTTCTGAATCGCATAGACACTTGGACAGGGGGCAGGAGAGTCAGAGACAGAAAGCAAGAGAAATGTTCTGGAACAAACATCATTTTCAGTTTCTCTACAATGTTCTTTGTTTGTTCAGTCAAGCTTCCTCTGTGTAATTGCGTCATGGTTGATGGTAACTTGTGTGAACTCGATACCACTAGTTTAAACACTTTTTTCTTTTGGCTTTTCAAGATACAGGGTGTCGTGAGTTTATGTTTGATCCACTTTTCTTAGTCCATCCTTCATCCCTCGCTGTCTTTACTAACATAAATCATTGCTGACAGTCAATAAGCTTCGTGTCTAAAAGTTTTAAGTGGCCACCAAAAGGTCAGAACGTCTAAAATACCTCAGAGAGAGATCCTACGAGAGCCCCGATACAGACTACAATCTGCTGTCTAAGCAGCCAGAGCAATGACAGTGATCCAGCGCTCTCAGGCTGCAGCTGGGTCTCCTCTTTTCTTCAAGATACAGAAGTATCTAGATCAAAAGCTCAGAGGATAGATGACAGTCAAAAATGTCTTCAATCCAATAAATCTTGGAATCTTAACTCAGACTTTGCTGACTCTGTTTGGGTTGAAATGATTTATGCGGTTGTGATCTAAAATATATGACAATGAAAGCCACTTCACACTTTCTTTTGAGTTTTAAACTTAATATGTTGGGACTGGTGTTAATAATGTATTATAAATGACACATGCTGGAGTGCTGCACTATAATACACCCTCTGAGGAATTTAAATGTCTGTTTTAAAATGTCATTGCTTTGCATCAAACATTTGTTGAGATATTTCAGTCGACTGATCGACTACCAAATGCAACTTTGCCAAACGCTTGGCCACAATTCAACAAACTATATTGGATTTTTGATGATGTTGATCAAGTAACAAGCTGTTTTTTACTGGCCAAACTGGTGCAATGAAGCAGATGTCGGTGACTCTCAACGGTTCACTTTAGTGGTTGAGTAATTACTCATAAGAATGACATTAGTACCAGATGGTTCCAATGGATTAAAGACTTTTCTCTTGAACCCCAGGACAAACAAAGTACTTTCAAGGTGTGTGTGTGTGTGTGTGTGTGTGTGTGTGTGTGTGTGTGTGTGTGTGTGTGTGTGTGTGTGTGTGTGTGTGTGTGTGTGTGTGTGTGTGTGTGTGTGTGTGTGTGTGTGTGTGTGTGTGTGTGTGTGTGTGTGTGTGTGTGTGTGTGTGTGTGTGTGTGTGTGTGTGTGTGTGTGTGTGTGTGTGTGTGTGTGTGTGTGTGTGTGTGTGTGTGTGTGTGTGTGTGTGTGTGTGTGTGTGTGTGTGTGTGTGTGTGTGTGTGCATGCTTGCTTCCGCGTGTTCTCTTTACATTTTGTAGACAGATGGCACATTCGAAGAAAATCTATAAATTCATCTTCTTTTGACTGCAAGGCAAACAGACTGTTTTCGTATGTTCCGATTGACTTGTTGCGACTAGACTCGACAAATATACACACACACACACATACACATACACATACACATACACATACACATACACATACATACACACACACAGTACACTTAAGGTCATAACAGGGGTGGATTAAATGCATTTTGATTCTTCAAGGTACCATCTATCGGTTAGAAACTTTATTCTCTAATACTTAAAGTCTGCTTCCTATAATCAAGTGACGATGGTCTCTTACTCATTGTACGTGTGAATAGTAATTGGGTTGAATTTTTGTAGTTGTCAGTGCTAAGTGTGTAGGTTGTGTGTGTTTAAAAGTGTAAATAGTATGTGAAAGATTGTATGATATCATGTGGGTGGATGAGTTGAAGATAAGACATGTTGGATAGTGTTTTTTGTGGCTCTTAATTGCTTTGCATTTCCACTGTATATGTAGCAGTCATTGCTTAGGATTAAGTTCAGAGAAATTATTCGTTTTTTATTTTGATTGTCAATTAATAGCCTGAACTAATATAACTGATGGAAATAGCATCATGGTTTTCTGGCAACTTGAGGGCAGCAGAATTAGGTTTTAAACAACCCCGGCATATATTACGTTGATCTACCAAACTTGGTTTCCCATATTTATACTTTTAGCTGACGTTGAGCTACTTTAGAATTAAAAGAGTGTATCTATCAATACCATATGTGTAAAGATAGAAGACAAAAGCAGACTAATAGACAACTAATACAAAATATA
Organism: Notothenia rossii; assembly: GCF_949606895.1. Taxonomy (NCBI): domain Eukaryota; kingdom Metazoa; phylum Chordata; class Actinopteri; order Perciformes; family Nototheniidae; genus Notothenia; species Notothenia rossii. The sequence continues at coordinate 10,624,791 of NC_136910.1, forward strand.
GGACATTTAATGGGAGCTAAACACATTTTAATTTCAAGTAACAAGCTTTCTATAATAAATTGATTAATTGCAGGTTAACTAATGCAAATATGACTGCTAAGGTGCACTAACAAGGATAAGTGTCAGCTTGTAGTTTTGTAACAAATTGAGCTATTCCTCACTTTGAATTTATAAATATGGTCCAGAGTTCATATTTGCCCAAATTAGAAAAGACTTGAAGTAAAGATATTTGAACCAGGCCTATATCTACAGTATAAATCAAACAAAAGATCATTATTGAAAATAAGTATTAGGGCAATATATTTAAGCAATAGCTCACGACAGGCCGTGGTATATGCTCATTATATCACAGCTAAGGGGCGTGGTTCGGCCCGACGCGAAGCGGAGGGTCGACAACCCTAGTTGTCCCAGGCAACCCAGGCAACCCCAGGCAGTTTGCTCTGCAGCCCAACGGTATACTTTTTTTGCTCAGACGCGGAGGGATACTGACTTGTTGTGAAAAGTAACTTACAATTCTACCCGTGGTATACGCTCAGTATATCACGGCTAAGAACCAATCAGATTGCTTGATTTGACTTGTCCGTTTTATAATACCTCATAATGTGCGTGTTAATGGGACAACAATATCCTCATCAAATATTTACAATAATATATTCTTTGCCTTGCTGAAATTCTTTGCCAAAATCTTCTTACTTCTGGCTCCAAGCTAACAAAACACTCCGTCAAACTGCCCGAGGTAAATAGAGGTGATGATGATGATGAATGATGTACAGTTACTTTGGGAATATTTTTTATTTAGCCTTTCTAGAGGATCAGCGTCAGTGTAAGAGCCCGGCTGTCAACGAGAAAACCACATCTTTGGGGTGATGCCATGTTTTCATGAGGGATGATTACAAGTGCAGAAACATTCAGTGTGTTTTAGGCAAGCTCTATTTCTATGTGTTTCTTTCCTTTTTGAATTGTACATCCATTACCACCACGCACATGTAAACTTCCCGGGTAATACAAATAGTCACAGTCCAAATTTAATGAAATACAAAGTAGGTGCAAATGTACTCATTAAACAACGCACATTAGTCTAAAAGAAACCTCAGTATAGGATCACATATCTTATCATATTGCGCATTCCTCTCTTCATTATTTGTTCAACTTTTTTTTTTAAAACCTCACAATTTCATGTGAACCAAGAGTGTCCTAGGCCTGGACAAATTAAAAAAGGTTTAGCATACTTGAAAGCACCCTTAAATGCTAATCTTAGCTTTTACAATCCATGGCATTGTTGCACTTTCTCAAAAGTTCCATGGAAAGATATGCATTTTTGATTAATAGTGCTTTTTGGTTTTCATCATAAGCAGCAATGACTACTTAAGGTAGACGTTTCCTGCATTAGCACAACATTTCTCGAGAAATTGAATAAAACAATTACTGCCAGTGGCTATAAAAAGAGTGTTACAAAAACCATACATTGCATGCCATCATGAGGTTAAGCAGGATCTGATCCCCAGCACATGGGCTGCCAACTTGTTGTGTTCAAACCATCTGCTTTCTATTATGCTCTCTGCTTTTCTCTCTCTTTTGTCTGTTTTTTATTTATTTTACAAGACTTCTCTTCAATCCCTCTAACTTTCAGTCTGTCTTTCAAATCCCTCCTTGCATCCTTTCATTTCCTCCACTCTGTCTTCATTCACCCACTGAATGAAATACAGTCTTTATAGGAGGGAATCAGCAGTGTTATTATCATCAGCAGCACTGACTAATGTCCCTCAACACAAGCATTGTAATTCCACAATCAATATGAGGCTTTAATTATTAAGTGGGTATTGGTGTGCAGTTTGCAGCGCCGAACACTCATAAATGATTAAACAGGTTCAGTCTGACCCAGCATTGTGTGTTTGTGTGTCTGTCGGTGTGTGTGTGTGTTGTGTGTCTGAAAGAGAGGGCGAGGGAGATGGCAATATAAAGAAATATACTGCTTTGTTGACTTAGTAAGCTTCTGATTTGACATGAAGGACTGTTGTAAAAAGAAATTGAAAGCCGTATTGATGGTCAAATCTATCACTGCAAAAATGTGCAGAAAGATGATTTTATAAGGACGAGGAGTGAGTCAACGCTGTAGTTCAATCAGGAGAGACTTCATTTTGTTTAAAGAACATTTATTGACCCATATGATACATTTTAAGTCTTTGGCGATTAGATCCCGAAATCTTATATCTAAAGGGGGAAATGCAGCTGTGAGCCTATAGGGAACCCCCCCGGCGTCTAGACACTGGTGATGATGCTGAAGATCTGGATTTGATGAGGAGATGGGATGAAGAGGATGTGTGATGAGGTCTTTGGATTAACTCTCCTGGCACTGGATATGAGGGAAGGAGGTGGATGGGGAGGAGGTGGATGGGGAGGAGGCGGGCGGCAGCATGAAAACCTGAAATCACAACTGACTGCAGGAGAGAGGAGAACCATTTTAAAGTTTGGCTGCAGCACGTTGATTGGCTGTTGGAGAATGAGGTGAAATGTAATAGAGCTGATTATATGCAGCTGCGGAGTGATATGTATACCCCAGTCTTCCTGAAAGAACTTGCGCTGAGCTTCATTTATACCTGTGCTTCTTCAACTTCTCTGTCTGACCAGGACATAAACTAAAGCAGTTCGGAACGCTCTGTCCCAAACTCCTTCACAAGGGAAGGAAATGTCTTCTTTGGCAAAAAAAAACTCAACTTGAGGTCCTTCTTTCAGATTGGCTTCAATTGAATATTAAGTTTCTTCATTGTAAGCTTAGTTGCTGTTCATTTCACTTTTCTCTTTTCATGTTAAATAATAATAATGTTATTCTTCTGGTCTATACAATGTCAGAAAAAGTGTGCAAAACATACAAAAGCAGCAGATGTAAGAATTAGGAAATTAATTATATGTATAAATATATAAATATATGTTTCCCTTGAATGTCCACGTACCCATGAAGAAGGTACAGGGTTCCCTTGTGGAAGCAGAAATCGTAATGGATGTGAATTTGTCCCATGTTGAGATCATTTGGCAGGTTTTGTATTCAAATCTTGCTGGTGATGTTCACACCCGTTCTAATTTTAATGTATTTTATTGTGATGTCTGTTCTTGATAATAATAATAATAATAATTCATTTATTTTATATAGGCGCCTTTCAAGGCTCTTAAGGTCGCCGTACAAACACATACAAAACAAGATACACAATAGATAACACCGGGATAAGAAACATAAACAAGACAATGACAATGCAGTATATGAATCAATCAAATAACCAAATAAATAAAACAGAGGATGTGTGATGGATAATGATCAGGGTGGATATGCGAGTGTGAAGAGATGTGTTTTGAGGCGTGATTTGAAAATGGGGAGAGAGTCAGTGTTGCTGGATGTCAGGTGGGAGGGAGTTCCAGACGCGGGGTGCAGAGCGGCTGAAGGCTCTAGACCCCATGGTGGTTAAACGGAAGGGGGGTGCAGTGAGGTGGAGGGAAGCAGAAGACCTGAGTGTGCAGATGGGTGTGTTGATGTGCAGGAGGTCGGAGAGGTATAGAGGAGTGAGGTTATGGATGGCCTTAAAGGCGAGGAGCAGAATCTTAAAAACGATACAGGATTTGACGGGGAGCCAGTGAAGCTGCTGAAGAACAGGAGTGATGTGGTTAATGGAGGAGGTTCTGGTGATGATGCGGGCGGCAGAGTTCTGAACCAGTTGAAGTCTGTGGATGGATTTGAGAGGGAGACCAAAGAGAAGGGAGTTGCAGTAGTCGATGCGGGAAGTGACCAGGGTGTGAACAAGAATGGCGGTTGTCTTAAGGCCCTGACACACCTGGCCGAAATCGGCCGTTTTCGTTGACGAAACGTGCCCTGTCGCCCAAACTCAATTTGGTGTCCCCCGCACCGTCGGCCTTGACACGCCTTATTTGGCCTTTCATGGCCGACGCACGGCCGATTCAACATGTTGAATCGGCCGTGCGTCGGCCACAGGCAGTCGGACAAAGAAATCACTCTGATTGGCTGTTCAGCTAGCGAATCAGTGCATGAGAAGCGAAACGGTTGCTTGAGAATGTCTTCCACAAGCAACACTCCAATGGCTGATAGCTCCAGTACCGCACGAAACATGTTTTCGATGGACGAGAGTGAAAATGGAACGCACACGCTATTTGTTGTTTGTTTATATCACGTAGTCTGTTCTTCTTCTCTGTCTTCCGGTTGTTGCCTGTTTTTAATGACGAATACACACTACCGCCGCCTGCTGGTAAGGAGAATTATTGCCACTCACGCATGCGCAGTTCGTACGTACTCGGCTGAAGTCTTTGCGGTGTGTTCCAGTGCGACACATGGTCAAGACGCAGGAGAACACGCCGACGCAACAGTCGGAGTCGGCATCGGCGAGTTCTCTGGTGACTGCTTGGTGTGTCAGGGCCTTTAGGGTTAAGGGACCGGCGGAGGCGGTGGATGTTGCGTAGATGGAAATAGGCAGACCGAGTGATATTACTGATGTGAGATTTGAATGAAAGTGTGCCGTCGAGGACGACACCCAAACTCTTAACCTGAGATGCAGCTTTTCCAGAGTTTGCTCAGTTTGGGATGGATCTATTATCGATTAAATCTTAAGGTCCTTACACACCAAGCCGATTTCGGCCGTCGATAGATGTCTGGCTGATTGGAAGGTGTCTTTTCTGCCGTGCCGACACCTTCCGCCGCCAATTCAACATGTTGAATTGGGAGGCTGTCGGCAAAAATAAATCACTCTGATTGGCTGTTCAGCTTAGCGAATCAGTGCATGAGAAGCGAAGCGGAAGTGAGGGACCCAAACACACTATTAAGAAGGCAAATCTGAGATTTCGTTCAACTCCAGCTCTCGACACAGGTTCGGGAAAGCCCCATGAGCTTCTGGTTGTAGAGTGAAAATGGAACGCACACGCTATTTGTTGTTTGTTTATATCACGCAGTCTGTCTTCCGGTTGTTGCCTCTTTTGATTACGAATACACACTACCGCCGCCTGCTGGTAAGGAGAGTTATTGCCACTCACGCATGCGCAGTTCGTACGTGCTACTTGGCCGTCGGCTGAAGCCTTTGGGGTGTGTTCCAGTGTGACTGTTGGCCAAGACGCAGGAGACGTGAGGAGACACAACAGTTGTGTTCCGTCGGGACGTGTTCTTTGGTGTCAGTTTGGTGTGTCAGGGCCTTTAAAGTAAGTAAATGTTTAATTTGCGTCCAGTAGTGATGCAAGTCATTTAGAGGCATAGACATATACAAATGCATTGCTAAACCATACCACAGATATACACTCATTTGCCCGTACTTATAAAGTAAAGTTTGGTTTCAAACACAAATGTATTAAAATCCCACTGTGGCCCTGAAGGAGAGTTTCTCCCAAATGTGTGGGGGTTTAATCTCTCCAATCCCACTTTACACCTGGCTTAGTGTGTGACAAGAGACAGGATGTTGAAGTAATTAGTCTTGACTGCATACATTCTGCAGTAAATCATCCTCCTTGCTCCTCGCTGCTCCCTCTTAGCGTGCGTTGACATTCACATGTTTGAGCGTGTGTACAGGTTTTGTTTGTGTGTGTGTGTGTACAATGTGCACATTTATTGTAACAACTGCCTGCATGCGTATGTGTATACGTGTGACAATGAAAAAGTGTGTGACTTAAGTGCGGTCGTATGCGAGGGTGTTTTATTTGTGTTTTTTTGTGCCTTTGAAATAATGTGAAGTTGCTCAGGTGCGAGGCTTTGTAGTTATGGTCTTTGATATTTGGAAAGTTTTTAAAGTCAGAAGGGCTGTGCAGGTTGGATGGAGAGCAATTAACTGACTCATAGTAATTCATGTGAACAACATCTGTCTTTTTTTACATCCAGGATTCATTACTCACAATGCTTTCAATGCAGTATCATTTCGTTGTATTTCTTTTTACGCTCATACGCTTCTTGTGAAGTTGACCCAAAAGAGTTTGTTGCCATTACAAGTGCTTCTCAGGACGGTTAATAAAACCAATTCTGATTCTGAAATGGGAAGTAAATGCAAAGAGCTGCAAATTATCCTTAAGGGTAAAATAATGCATACATAATAACAATTAAATAACAATTAATCTACCATGTTGTTCTGTAATTACATTTAATTCATCTGCATATATATAATACATTTACACTGAAAGACGTCTGGATATTACACTTACCTGAAGAGCATCATTAATGTAGTAATAAAGCAGAATAAAAGTCATAAAAGTAAAATATTAAAACTGGAATGAGTCTGTTTGTGGCTCAGTAAGCATATGTGATTATTAATGTTGGCAGGTGTGATTGGATGAGGTCAGTTTCATACGTGTGTGTGTGTGTGTGTGTGTGTGTGTGTGTGTGTGTGTGTGTGTGTGTGTGTGTGTGTGTGTGTGTGTGTGTGTGTGTGTGTGTGTGTGTGTGTGTGTGTGTGTGTGTGTGTGTGTGTGTGTGTGTGTGTGTGTGTGTGTGTGTGTGTGTGTGTGTGTGTGTGTGTGTGTGTGTGTGTGTGTGTGTGTGTGTGTGTGTGTGTGTGTGTGTGTGTGTGTGTGTGTGTGTGTGTTTTTGTCCATCCATCCATCCATGGGTGTGTGCGCATGCATGTGAGTGTTTAACTGCCGATTATAGTCCAATGTCAGTGCAGTCAGCGCTTTCAAACGTCTTTATCGTCACAATCAATGGGAACATTAACCATCCGGTTTATAGAGCAGCAATACGTGAATAATGTGGCGTGCACTTTCTACATACCACGATGAGTTTGATGCAGGTTGGAATTACTCTAAAGTGCGCCAACAAAGAAACTCTGACTCTAAGCATTTAAAAGCATGCAAATTAATGTCACAAGCTCAACAGTTTACCATCGACTTGGCTCCGTTCCTGGCAACAATATGAACGTACTTTATGTGCTGAGACATCTAAGTGCTGGAATAAAAAAAAGAAAGAAAAATATTTTAACATAAAGAAGATGATTGCCCGTCAAGGTGTTAAATTGTCTAAGCAGCAGTTGCAGTACGCGCCTATGGCTGTTCCTTGAGGATACATTTAGCCTTAACACAATGCCATACCACCATGAGCTGTCACTTTATATCTGGCCATCAAGCTAACTTCATCAGCTAATACAGCAAAACAATCATTTGGTTTATCTCAGTCTCGATTGGCTGGTCGCTTTACGCCCTCCTCCTCTCACACAAACCAACCGGGCGACCTGCTCATTTACCTTTTTGATTTAATTGGCTGAGCGTTTCCCAGAAGGAGTTAGGCCGGTCACCGCTAAAGAGACAAAGGCAGCGCTAAAGAGAAACTGTGGGTGTTATTATGCTATTTACTGCTCCATTTGTGCTTTTATTGCTGCTGTGATGCTCTCAGGAAATGAGTTTGAAAATGCTTTGTTGGCAAGCGAGGGATTATGAGAGTGGGGTCCCAGAAATAGTGTATCTGCACAGCGGGGCCCTGGAATTTATTAATGACTAAATCTCTCCTGTTTCCTGTGTCGTTACTTCCTTTACTGCCAGCCTCTGCATGTTTCCTTGTTTACCATCTGCTGACTGCCTTTTCCTGTTTCCACCTAAAGAAAGTCTATTTGTGTCTATTTTATTATCTCTGTTTTCCCTCCATATATCAATTTGTATCTATTATTTACTGTACCAACTGTAAATAATTATTAATGGCTATGTTTTTGAAATGTCAGGTCCCCATTTGCTTTATGGGATTACTTTGTGCCATTATTCTAAATTAAGCATTAGAATAGAATCCTTTATTGTCATTATACAGGTACAATGAGATGAGTAGAGCTACTCATTTTTTCAAGGTGCCATCAAAATACAAAAAACAAACAAGAAACATTCAGGAGAAGACAACATACAAACAACAAGCATTCATACTTCAATATGCAGATAAAGTTAAATTGCAGGAATATATCGGTTTAAGTCCAAATAAATATGTTTGAATGTGTATATATATATATATTGTGTCAGTGCAAGCTGGAGTTTAGTGCAATGATTGCTCTGGGGAAGAAACATGTCAAAACGTCTTTAACATATTTTGATATGGATGGCTGCACAGGAAAAACGGACAGGTGAAGAAGTGGCAAAGACAGAATCAGAGTAAGACAGAACGTGAGAGAGGATCAAACTCATATTAATTACACCAAATCAAAACTCAGGATTTTGCCTCGCAGCACATTTTTATTGGAATTACTATTGATTATTTGTTTTGGAACATTAAACAAGCTCTTGTTAAAAACCAAGAATTGCATTTCACTGTTGCAAACAAGCAATCATAATGGCCCAATTGGAAAATGATTGGGGGCGAAACAGCATGAGTAAAATAATCACAGTTATACATTCTGCCAAGTTGCAAATCTCTACAATAGAGTCGTGTATGAAAGGTATAACCAAAATGAATAATTTATCATTTTGCTTGGGGGCTTCTCAAAGCTCCTAGGACCCCAATTTGGGAAATGCTTCACTTAGCCACCTTCTAAAACCAACATGCTGTGTTAACTGTCGAATCAAAGTTAAGTGAGAAAAAGAAAAAGAAACCATCAGTTTACAACACGAATCTTAACAACTATTGGACCGATTGCCGAACATATTGGCACAGACTTTTATTCTCTCAGGATAAAATATAATACCTTTGGTGATTTGGATTCATCTCGTGCCATCATCAGCCCACATTTTTATTTGATTAATGCAAGCTACTTTGTAAACATTAAACCCTCCTAGCATTTGCATGTTAGCATTCACTGTAATGTTGTTTAGTAATCTACTATTTTCATCCGATTAGCTTTACCCCAGACACTTTCAGTAATCTTTGTTTCCTTTTTTGGCCAATATCATGAAACAAACCATTTCCATTTGGATTTATAAGCGCCACACTGTTGGACCAACACTTTTGCCCTATTGCAGGGGTGTCAAACAAAATGTCATCACGGGCCACATCAGCATTAAGGCTGCACTCAAAGGGCTGGTTGTAACTTTAAGACTATATAAATATACATATATATATAATAACTATAATTATATATAATTGTAATAACTCTATAATTAACTGAAAGTCTGAAAGCAGAAGTCTAGGGCAAATAATTGCAAGTAGGCTTATTTGAGACGAGAATAGCCGATCGCAGCCGGGGGAGGTCTCAAAAAGCTCGCCTGAAGCTCGGAGTCGGCTTCTTCTTCTTCTCTCGTTTTTTTGGCGGATTGCAAACAACTTTAAGGTGCATACCGTCACCTCCGGAGTCGGCTTGACTCGGTTTGCATTTATAAAGAATGCACAAATGTGTTTAATCGTTAATGTCAGATATGTACTAGGTAAATACATTTGTTCCTGCTCAAGATTAGATTCAACTTTATTGTTATTGCACAGATTACAGGTACTGAGAGAACGAAATGCAGTTTAGCTTCTAACCAGGAGTGCAACAAGCAGTAAAGTGAAAAGTTCACAATCTACAGAATTAATTGAACGATGAATAAACAGTGAGGGGTATGAATATACACAGCAGCCTGTGAGCAGTATGAACAGTGTGTATGAATATGCTAAGATATATAAAGTATGAAAACGGTAAGCAGTGCAAGTATAGTATAACATATATAGATATTAATTTCATGATGATAAACATTGTGGAACAATTATGAAAAATGGGAATGGAAGTGGCGACGTAAAACTGACACAAAACAAAAACAAAACGGGGTAAGAACCACCAATGAGCGCTCAGCTCGAGATACCAGCGAGTCGTTTCCCATCAAGCATTTCGCTTCCGCAGCCCGTGGAGAGGAACTGCGCCGCCGCGCCTCGCTCTCAAGGCTGCGGGCATCTTTGTCCCGCGAGATTTCAACGTCTCATGTAGGCGAGCCTCCAGAGCAAGGCCCTTTCTCACTTCTCTTATTTTTCATTTCCTCGTTCCTCGGGTTGCGTTCCGATAATCCAAAAATCAGCTCCTCAGTTCTAACCCTATCTCCTATTCCTTGACCTCTGAGTGAAACGTCACGGGGTTAAGGGATAGTGGATAGGAGAATTCAAAAGGACTTAGGAGAAGAGACTGCGGTACTTTAGAGAATCCGAATGCACTTTCACTATCCGACGTGTTTATGATGCGCCAGCGGACGTCATTGTGTGCGTCTGCTGCTGTGGGGAAACTATGGAAACTACAGTGTTCTATACAACGGACTACAACATGGATGTTTAATAAGAAGAACTCATCTAGAGACTCTGCACCGTGCTCTGATGCTGTTGTTTTATGCTTTATGAACGTGGACAACAGAGAAACATATTCTTCATGACCAAAGTTGTAATCGAAATAAAAAAGGAAAGTGAAAATTAGGCTCGTCACCCTCTCCCTCCGATCCACATTAATACAAATGATCCCAATACGTATGATTGTATGAAAATATCTTAAAATCAATACAAATGTATTTATTATAAACGTTAGTCCTTAACACCTATCACTGTGTACATCACCATTCAAACATCTTTTAAAAGTTGAACAAACCCGACACAGCACAGTAAAGACTGAAATGTTGACTTTATTTGATCATTTCAGTAAAAACTACCGTTCATATTTCTCTTTTTGATTATAATACTGATAAACGTTCAAAACAAAGCACTTTGGCAACTTACCACATACGTTTTAAAATGCTTAATAAGCACCGTAACTTTCATGATATAATTTCTCCGTCATAATCGTTTGTTTCCGTGAACGGCCGACTGTTGTGTGACGCAAATGCTGCGGCTGCAATGCATTGTGGGGCAGCATTTTCTCCTCTCCTTTCGGTTAGGGAGGTCCAGTGGTTCCTAAGCTAAAGGAGGTTATAAAGGAAGTTTGAAACCTCCTTTCCTTTCATTTGGAGAATTGGAACGGCACTTAACATGGCTGCCACTGACGTACTTCCGGGTCATTTCACTTGGTTAGGAAGGTTCCTAAGCTAAATGGACTATTCGAACGCAACCTCGTTCTCGGTCTCACCGGAAGTTGATTTGTCTGCGCCATCTTGAGTAGCGTCCCAATGGCCTTATTTTTGCCGGAGGAGCGAGGAGCGATAATAGAGGAGCTATAATCGAGGAACCACCAGACCATCCTTCAATGAAATCCTCAGACACTCGCCCCGCCCCCTTACTGTGTATCCCTCACTGATTGGACGATGCAGTGCATGCACTGATCTGATGCTTCTTGACATGAGAGCAGTTTCCCAGCGGAGTGAAGAAAATACATGAACCTCACGGGAGTCACTCCTCAGTTTATACCGTGTTTTGTTTCAATCAATGTATCATTTAGTTACAAATATGTGATATATCTGAACAACAAAGTGGTCAAAAATCATTTAAATCATTTTTTGGAAACATTTTCATGATCGCTTTTTTCGTTTTACATTTTCATTTATTGTCATTTCCATTCAGTCAGTCATTAAGTGCTATTTAAAATGTTAATGTGCTACATATCCACACAAACAAACAAAGTGTGCAATCCAATGAATGTTAATCTAACTGGGGTTTGATAGATAATACATCTCTTTTTCTTCTCTCAATTATTTTATTTCTATTGTGCACCCTAATAAATATTAATCAAACTATTGTTCGTTTATACATTTTAAGAATGGCGTTTATCTTTTTTGAGAATGAGTTCTTATTTGATTTTATTTATTTGGGTCTACAACAGATGATACAAATGTTTGTGTCAGTAAATGTGTGGCGGGGGTGTTTGTGAAAATAACGGGGACAGAGCTGCTGTCAGACGATCAGCTGTGCGGCGTCATCACAAACGGAGGTCGCTTCACGTGACGCTCCGGAGGAAAGGACGTCCCATTGCTCTTAAAACTCATTTCCCTGCTTCTCGCGGTTTCCTTGCGTCTCTCCATGCTTCCCTGGTGGGAGGGAAACAACGCAAGTGAGGGACGCAAGGAATCCATTTAACCGAAGTGAGAAGGACCCCAAGTCGGACAAAATGACTAACCATCATGCAACGCACTAGCAAGACGTTGATCGCAATTGCGCAGGTCTGCGCAGGTCTCGCTTGTCTCAAACAAGCCTAGTCTCTTCAGTGCGCATGTCACACAACGAGATGCATTGTGGGACATGTAGTTTATGGGCAACCTGCTTCTGTAAAGTGGCATGTAACTGCATAATAAATGTATGATATTCTTTGCAAGCTCTTGCGGGCCACATAAAATGGAGTCGGGGGCCGGCTTTGGCCCACGGGCCTTGAGTTTGACACCCCTGCCCTATTGTGTTACTGAGGTGTTAAAACACACACAGAAAATACTTCATTCAAATGTCCCACACAAGTTCAGATTAGAAACATGATTTACATTCAGATCACACTCAAAGTATAGTGTGTGTTTAATTTGACGGTTAAGTCATGATGTGATTTAAAAAATATATAATTGCTGCGCCCTTTTATGCTCAACCAGCATGAAGCGTTTCAATCTACATTAAATCCTTATCCCAGAATGCCACTGGCCAGCTTGTCTCGGTCTCTCTGGATCCCGTTTACTCTCGTCTCCGTCCTGCTCCCTCTTTGCATTTTGCACAGTTTGTGTTTCTTTTCTTTCTTTAACTGTCTCTCTCTCTTCCCCTTTTTCTGTCGCTCTCTCTGCCATAATGAAATATGGATGTGACCAACAGCTCGTAGGAACATTTCGTTTTATTAGATTTAATGTCATAAAAGTCCCCATCAGCAGATAGAGAATTAGCGCCTGGTCAGATAGATAAGAAAATCATTATAAAGATATGATATGACTACACACTACCCCCACAGACTGTTTGTGTCTAATGCTTACAAAACATGTTCTGTTTTAACTATTTCTTGACATCTTCATTTATTTATTTTGCATATACAATGTTTTTCGTCTCACACAAACAATTAGACAAATACAGTACACTGTATTTATGATCATATCTCATCGACTCATGCGCACAAACACAAACTCTCTGGTTCAGCTTTTCCGACAGTAGCCACGGGATTTAATTGAGTTCCTGTCAGAAATATCAATTGTTCAATTTCTCATCTGTCACAGGGTTGGGCAGCGAGAAGTCAGAGGTAGGAGAATAACTCTCCCAGTGTGTAAACTGTCAGAAGGAAAGTTGGAATAAGAAACAAAATAAGTAGAAACAGAATTAAATGCCAAACAACTTGGACTGCACAACAGTAAAACAGATTTGTAATACCATCTCCTTCTGTCTGACTCACCCACCTTTAGCGAGCCTCTTGGTGTTTCTTGTAGTTTACAGACTTTCTTTGTTTCTTCCCTTATTTTCGTTCTAATCCTGAATTAGCGAACCAATGTCAGTTTGAGCACTTATCTCGGGGCATCCTCAAAGGTCGAGAGATTATCAGAGGCCTTGTTTTCCACTCGAGACACCTGTTGGGCGAAGCATTTCAACAACACTTCAGCTGCTAATCCCACATCTAAAGCATCATTCTTAATCTTCATTAAAATATTAATAAATGTTTACAAACCAGCTACAACGCCAGAATGAAACCCTAGGTGTGTTGTGGAGACTTAGACAGGAGAGTCATATTATAGTGGTTTAATATGCATACGTTGTAATAACTGACTTTGGAAAACATAACTTATTTGCTCTTCTTTTGATCAGACTATCGAGAAGAGTGTGGAGAGTTTAGTATTCTTAACAACCAAACCCTTAATACTGCAGATCTTACCCTCTGACAGCTTTTCGTCTCTGCGGATATTTCTTACTGTAAGAAACTGTTTTGCATTTCTATTTCTCGAGGTCATGCTGTCTCACTGAGGTCATCCGCGTGCCGTGTAGATTTTTGGGAAAGAGTAAGACTTCTAAAAATGTTCGAGTGTAATTCTTCAAGGTTCTTTAATCTCGAGCTTGTTCAAAATGCAGTGGATCATACCACAAGGTTTTAGCATCCTTATCTGTCACTTTAAGAATAATTCTACAACAAGAATGTTCTCTCTGCTAACTTTTAAGGTATTCAAGGTTTTGGAAAAGTGTGCCTGTTGTAGTAAACAACACTGCTGAGCGGTGACAGTGACCCTGCGAGGTAGCACAACACAAAACCGAAACAAAACACGTTTGAATGCTTTCCGGTTTCGAGGAGAACTGCCTTTTTTGTCAGTCAAAACTCACAAATGTCACATACAAGTAAACAAATATTGAAAAACAGAGCATTTTCGAAGTTTCCTCAAAACCTTTCACCCTCAGTGACAAGACTTATGGCATTATTTCTGAACTGTACTGACACCTTGGTATCATGAATAAGAATGAAGTCAAATTGATTATTAAGTTAGTTAACGGATATTTCGTTTTTTCTGTCCAATTGAACACAAGGTTCCTCACCAAGTATCCTCACTGTTTCCTGACATTGTTTTTCTTCTGTTTCTTCTGTTTTTTCTCTGCTCTTTGGCCCAACATTTTAAGTCTCCCATTGCTACACTGTGAGGTAAAACAAGTGTCTTTGACTTGTGATCTTTAAAGCTAACACTGCATGTGGGACAGAAAGGAAACTGTCTGGCCTTGAGACTCCCAGCCAGCATAGAGACTTTTGGAAACAGCAGGAGTTTTTACCGACAAGCACAGATCTCCTGTTGTTCTCTTCTTCTATGGTGAATACGGTTCATGTAAGGGCACTACCCAGGTTCCACTGAGTCTTTCTGCTCTTACACTCTGATCGTACAGTATTTGAAACTCCCTTTCAAGTAAAAAAGCTCTGATTATGTTTGATTGATAGTGCTATACATATAAATGCTTCTATAGATGTACTCTTAGTCATATGTAGAGCCATGTTTTTCTTTTTGAATTGCCACTTCCCTTTTTATACTTCAGACGTTTCATATTTACCATTCACTTCCTGCCAACACTGACCTGCTCTTCAGTCACGTTGCTAACCCTCTCCCATGTTCCACTCTGTTTTATTGGCTATAAGAGATGCTCTGTAGTTATCCGAGCCAAAGGGATTTCCTTTGATGTTTCTGTCACAATGTGAGCTTGGTAATGATAAGCTACAGACGAAGGTCTGCCTTTAAAGTTTCCCTTTGATTTTTATGGTGTACAGTAGGACCATCGTGAGTGTATCTAATTGGTTGTGAGAAATATGAACAAAAATGCACACTCACGAGAATCAGTGTTGAAATACATATTGATTGTGTGTATGTCCATACATCCATGCTGCTTTGTAATGGAGAACACACACATACAGGCCTTTTTAGTTTAATGTAGACTGTGCTGCTTCTTTACATATTCATTCTGTCCTTCCATCACACACACCATATTGCAAATTAGAGCCCTCATAAATATTCTTTATGAACAGTTTGGGTCTGCTTAAGATAAAGTACAGTGAATTATTCAAGCTCCAAAGTTCTGTGGTGTTCAGCAGTGACTTACATCTAAATGAAAAGTGAGGAGAGAATATATTTAGTAGACACACACACACACACACACACACACACACACACACACACACACACACACACACACACACACACACACACACACACACACACACACACTAACCAACCAAAGCCTAATGCATCCTTTGGTGTTTGTCCACATTTACAGTAACAGAAGCTTAATAAACAAACAGGCACATACAAAAATATGCTCTGCTCTATCACACCTTTTTCATTTCACACTTATTCTTTTGCCTTTGTTTTTTGTTGTTATTTAATTATTTTTCTTAGGTTATTTGGGTTTTTAACTTTCAGGGCTTTGTAACGAAAATAAATAAAGATTTTCAGTGTTAACTAGGACTTATTTGGTGTGCTCTTTGCAGGCCGGCTCAACACTTTGTAAGTGTTTGTAATGGCCATTCAGTTCCAAGCTTTTCCATTTCATTTCTACAAAGTAGAGTAGGGGGCATCCTCTTTACTCTTTCCTTTGATTCGTTTATATCATTACTTTTTCTCCTTAGATTCTTACTGATTTTATTATAGTGATTTATCTTTTTCTACTACATATTTTTCTGATCTTTTTTGTTCCTTACCATGTATTCTGTTCCCTCACATCTTCGCTTCCTCTCTCCTGCTCACCCTCACAGGACCCTTCTCTCAGTGTGTCTGCAGAGCTCAACGTAGGACATCCTGACTGACATTTCTTGCACAGATGAGTCACTTTCTAGTGTTCAGCCGTCTGAACCCAGAAGTAACTCTATTGTGAGTTTCTTTAATGTCGCAGAGTTAATTTGCTCTCCGAACGACAGTCGTAATGTGTGACTGGGGCAATAACCGTTAATGTTCACCTTTGTTTAGACCTCTGATTTTAATGGCAAGGTTAAGACTGCAGTTTA
The DNA here is from genome assembly GCF_949606895.1 of Notothenia rossii. NCBI lineage: Eukaryota > Metazoa > Chordata > Actinopteri > Perciformes > Nototheniidae > Notothenia > Notothenia rossii. The sequence goes on from NC_136910.1 coordinate 10,641,035, forward strand.
AAATCCATCTGTGACTTGTATTACAATGTCTGCCGTCTCTACAATGCCATTGGTGAGTATGCTATAATATTAGGATGAAGTTTGTAATAAGATTTTTTTCATAAACTAAATACAAATAGTCTAATGGATGAAAATACTGGATCATCACCTACACTTCTTCCCAAAGTCTCAAGCTGCTGGACTGTGGTTTTCACTGACGTATTTGCAGAAAAACATCTGGTGAAAATTAAGCTTGCAGGATTAATTTAGACTTCTCTAAGGATAATAGTTTACAAGTTTCCCATTGAGGTGTCCTCATTAGAGCAGGATTGTGTCTAGATTTAAAGGGTGACTTTGTTTTGGCCTAAGTTTTATTGTAGTGAGAATCAGTGTTGTGGGCGTGGTTTATTCTACCTCCCAGCATCCCTGAAGGGAGACTGACAGGGAATGCTCTTTGAGTAATGGACCCTCCTGCAAGTAGAAGTACAGCGTGGCTCAAGCAATTGAAGCGAGGCTGTTGAAATGTAAGCAGCTGCTATCACATCTCTTATACAGGCCCAGGGTGCTGATAATGAACAACTTGGCAGCTGTCTGCTTGTGACATCATGCTTAATGCCCCTTGCAGCTGTACTGGCAGGGATTCAGAAGATGGTGGTGGACGTCTCCTGGTCTTTGGCTAAAAGCTTCTGTCCTAACCCCTGAGGGTGGTCCCAGCTTGATTTGACTTGAAAATCAGGTGGCAGCTCTCCAGCTTCAGGCAGAACAAACGGAGCAGTGGAAATGCTGGAGGGACAGTGAGGGATGCTACAGAGGCCTGGTTTTATCAGCAGTCTCCCAGCTTTTCTAATGAAGCATGAGGAGTTCAGCATCACAGGTCCCTCGACAGTGTTTACATCTGGCCTGGCATGTGCTTGGATTGAGAGGAATGGGATGAGGGCCTCAACGCTGTTAGGGGTATTGCAAATAATTTCATAGGTTCCCTAGTTCAGCAATACTATATGTGAAATGTTAAGCTATGCTTTAAGCGCTGTCATAAGAACCGGTACTTCCATACCAAGTTGATGCCAAAAGTCTGAAAGTGTTAGTAAGTTATTACGTTTTTTTTTTTTTTTTAGTACTGCAGGCCCCAGAGTGCCTAGTAGGGGCTCAAAACAGGCGTCTCGTCGTACGTGTGAAACATACAAAAATTATGTTTTGTGACATGCCGAATTCCACAACTTTTGTATTGAACCCTTCTTGGTGCAGAAAGGATGATTTTTAATGACTTTGATGATCTTTTGACATTCCTCTAATGCCAGCAGCAGATTGACATTTATGGTTTAAGAGTGAAATATCTAAACCGACGTTGGAGGAAATACAAAGAAACCAATATTCATATCATTAATATCCTCCTCAGGATGAAAATACCTACAGTGATCACTTAACTATTTCTCTATCCAAGCCAACATTTTTAATTGGACCAAAACTCAGACTAACTTTCCCACTTGTAGCATCAACGCTACCAACTTTCTCATTTGGTTGCACCAGCACATGATTAGGTCTCACTCTTTTTTTGGCACAGCATGGTAATAATCAGTGACACAGCCTCAGTGTGTGTCTCCCTGCTCTTCCATCACCAGAAGCCAGACTTGTCATGCTGACATTTCTGCCAAAGCTCTGCTGTGCTGAAGTACAGCCTAACAGAGGTGCTGGCATGGCTGTAGACTCTTAGTCTTGTTCAATGAACACTGTGAAGGGGAATTATTGTAAACTGTGCTCCACAGAGCAGAAAGAGCTGTGCATCAGCTTAAAGGAATAACAGAACATGCTCTCCAGGCATTAAGAGTCGAAAACACATTAATTAAACGCATCAATCTGGTTCACTTTGGTACTAGAAAGAAGCTTGGTGATTTTCATTGACTTAAGTTAGAAACTAGATACTGAATACAAACATACGGAACACTACTTGACACTTAACTAGTGATGTTTCCTTCACTCTATATCCTGAGTTATGATGATTGAATTCTGGGTCCTAAAATAACTACTACAATATTTTTGGATGCGTTAGCAGAAACATCGACCATTCCTTGGAGTATTTTCGTCTCTTTGTGCCAAACTAAACATGTCTAGTCTTTGTGCTAAGCTTTTACCAGTAGATTTATTTTAGCCTTACCAATATTGTCTTATCCTCTAATTTTTGGCAAAAGAACAAAAAAAGCTTTTTTCGAAAAGGTTTTACTGTTCCTTTTAAAATGAAGCTTATTCAGTATACTTGCCTGAACCTCATTGATAATCACTAGACTGTACTATCAACATGTAAAATGGGGAAATTAAAATGTCTGGTGTCGCACATAAGCCAGTCGGCGAAACATAACAAAAACGTGTTTCAACGCTCCAGCTTATTTCACACATTCTAATGAGACACTGTTGGCAGAAATGATATTGTATGTTTGCAGACTGTGACACAATATTAACAGTGAGAGAGAGAAGGATCCAGTGCTGTGAATTTCAATTTCACCTCCATCTGTCTGCTGCCAGCATTGGAGATATGGATGCACTCAGACCTGCGGTCAGGTTTGAGTGGGGGGGATGCTGGTGATTTCAACACCATCTTCACTGAGTGCACAGCTTTAAAAGATTTTCAAACGTGGGGTGAAGGGCAAGAGTGAACTTTTGTAACTTGTGATGGATCCCCTATCTCTTCTTAAGAACGGTTCAAATTTTCCTTTTGGAACAATATTTGATGGTGTCAGTTCAGAAAATGTTTCATGGGGGTTATAAGTTATATAATAATAGTCCGTAGAGAGCTGTGTATCAAAAATACCATTTGCACATCAAAATGGCTACCGATTTGTCTAAAATGTTAACACAATACCAAATATTAGTAAAAAGAGAGAAAAGAAACCAATCACAAAAAAGTTGTATCAGTTAAGATGAAAATATTTTAACAAATATTAAAAAAATACAAATGTTAACAAGTAAATAAACAAAATACATTTTTATGAGGAATATTAACATTTACAATCCACGTTGACTAACCAGTGTCGCTGCCTTAGCTGTCTGGGCTGGACCCACAGTGGGCCTGTAGTCCAATATGACCACTGAGTGAGTGCGTTGATCAAATCAATGACTGGATGTGCCAGAATTGTCTTTAATTAAACAAGACAAAACTGAGGTAATTGTTTTCGGAGCCAAGGAGGACCGATTAAAACTTCAATCAGTGGCGTTATAACGACGGACGAGACCAGACGTCGTGATGCACTCAGACCTGAAACTCAAGACACATTAAGACAATTCCAATCTCATTCAACTAATACTTGATAATATATCAGCATAAAATCATTTATGTCCCAGCAAGTAGAAAAAAAGCATTTATCCTTAGTTGATTGAGACTTGATGAATATAAAGTTTCTTTATAGCTCTCTAAAAATGTGATTAGACAGCAGGTGTTGCTTGAATCCTCACTTACACCAAGAAAGAATTTCATCACTCTAGTTTTCACTAGCCAGTCCTGTTTTTCAAAGAATTTACTTCAAAACAGCCGCTGGTTTATAGAGCAATGAATGGTTTTGAAATACTACCCAAATAATCTCATTATGTGGGAAATACTGCTGTATGTCCTGTTTTCACCTTGTTTTGCTGCCTGAAGCGGCTACATGAAGTGAATGAAAGGTTTTAAGATTCGGCAGTGCTGGTGATATATACTGTAAATATATAGATATGCAGTACTGATATAATTTGTTCAGCACTGCAGGGGATACTCGTTGTTCAAGAGAACATGGTCATGCCTGGGTTCAAAGACATTATATTTTTGTATTTCCTGAAAACAGTGTGTCATCATCATGACATCAGTCCTTAGGAAATCTCCCAGGCTCCCTCTTCTCAAGGACAAAACATTATCCTTCATTTTCATTCTGAACACACAAACACACGTGAGAGCACAGCTGAACTCTTTGGAATAAAATAATACGTATACGTACGCACACAAGCGCATACACCCACTGTTATACAGGAAGTGGAACCAATGATGAAACCTAGGTGTAATATTTAGGGCTCAAAAGGACTGACAATCATCAATCACACACTCAAAACTGATTATCATCCCTGTTTCAATACTGTGTGTGTGTGTGTGTGTGTGTGTGTGTGTGTGTGTGTGTGTGTGTGTGTGTGTGTGTGTGTGTGTGTGTGTGTGTGTGTGTGTGTGTGTGTGTGTGTGTGTGTGTGTGTGTGTGTGTGTGTGTGTGTGTGTGTGTGTGTGTGTGTGTGTGTGTGTGTGTGTGTGTGTGTGTGTGTGTGTGTGTGTGTGTGTGTGTGTGTGTGTGTGTGTGTGTGTGTGTGTGTGTGGTCCCACTAATAGTAAAAAAATAGGATCATGATATAAAAGGCCTGAGTCATTAATTAATGTTCACATATTTAATTCAAGAACACATTTTAGAGACAAACACATTTTTTTCTTAAACGGCAACACAATATTACATTTGTGTTTGTGTCTACAGTATGTCTTTGTGTCTTATGAAAAAGAACATAAAGGAGGTGAAGATATCATATGTAATTTCATATTTAGAGGAGAAATAAATTCAATGTCTTTTCAGCCTCTCTGTAGTTATAGCAATATGTTAATCAATACAACTGGTAAAAAAATGATGTTGTGATTAACAGAGTCTTCAGCTGCAGCTAAAGATGTAGTCCAATGTGGGTGACCTCGGGAGTGCATCAAAGCTTTTAGCTGATGAGGTAGTTTTACTTGCTCCACTGGACCGGGACCTGAAGCGTACAGTTTGCGAGTGGTCGCTTGAATAGATGAGGATGAAATGTTCGGATTCTACTTTATTGGAAAACAATGGATTCGGGTAGAGAGCGAGTTGAGAGAGAAGAGAGTGCTGACGCGGGATTGCATCGGACTCTCATGCTGAAAAGGAAGCGCAGTTTGGAGAGTAACCCGTGATATATCACTCGAAAATTGAGTGACCAAAAACGTTTTCTTTGCCGGACAACCCACATCATAACTTAACATAAGATAAGATGGACTTTTATTAATCCCTCGTGGGGAAATTGTTTCTCTGCATTTGACCCATCCTAGTGTTAGGAGCAGTTTGCTGCCATTTTGAACGGCGCACAGGGAGCAGTGTAGGGAACGGTGCCTTGCTCAGGGACACCTCTGTAGCACTTGGTCTTGCCGGGACTTGAACTGGTGACCTTCCAGTTGCCAAGCCAAGTCCCTATCGACTTCACCACCACCGCCTTCTCTGTAGGTTTTGGATCAAGAAGCACATTAATTACAAAAAGAAGGAGATATACTTTGAGTCACATTCTGCTACGGGTCAAAAGGTTAATCAAGACAAGCAGACAAAATGAGAATCAATTCTTAAAGAACACTTTTACCGAACAGTGATACACGCATCCTTGTATCCAATCATTAAAATAAAAATCAATTCAAATCATGCATGAAATTGAGGTTTTGTTTGTTGGGAGCATTATTTATTTTGTGGTATAAAAGTTGCCATGACTACACCGAATATTTGTTGTTTGTAAAACGTTGTTTAAGTTTTGTTCATATTTTTCTACTTTTGTGAACTTTGCCACATGTTTTGTACTAAATACATTCAGAGTAATAACTCACGCATACCCCACATTTGACAAAAAGCAAAGGTCGAACTAGGGCTACAACATAGCAAATACTCTCACTATAATTGTTATGTTAACCCAGAGCAGAAAGTTAAATATTTTAAAAGTGTTTTTCTATTCCCACCAACAGTCCAAACTCCCCACATATTCAGTTAATTATAATATGAGATTAAAAGGCAGCACATTTTCACCTTTGACAGTATCGATAAAAACGGATTCTCCCTCCAGGCTCCTGCAGGAAGGAAACTGTTCAGACAGGGCTGTCACATTAGCCTTCCTTAAAAATGAAGGAAATTATTTCATATAACAAAACCTGATGTTTCCTGTCACCAAATAAATGATGCCAATACTTAACAAGACTCTCTAAAAGCTTTGGCACTGTCAATGAATGTGAACATGGTGTACTTTTTTAACGATACAAGAGATAAAAGGTCAGATAGCTTAAGATTTCATCACTCATATATACAACACTTATTCAGTCCGATTTTTTGCAGGTATAAAAAAGTGAAAAACTGTGCCACATTACTGAAGTTAAATCTTACAACCATTGCATACAGAACCATAAATGTTTGTAAAGGTAATGCGAGTAATTGTGGCTGAGATGATATCTATTTTAATTTGAGTCCTGCTCTAACTTATTCACGCAGACAGGAAGAAAACATCCTTTAAAATGTTCATATCATCTCTGGTAATTGTGGGGGAGACTTCTCTGTAACAATGCAGTGGGAGTCACCGACTCAGGAAGGAGAAACGGGGAGAGCTGGAGCTTTGATGTCAAACACTGATGGTTTATTTAGGAGCTTCGGCCGGAGAATTCACAAAACAAGTCAAACAGTCAGAGGTTCTGACTTCACGGTAGACCTGCCACGTCAATTCTGAAGAGCCTCTCTCTCGATAGACCTTTTAACTAGTTCAGAGAGAGTAATCAACATATTTGGGGAGATAGACTAAACAGTTGGGAACACTGAATCGTCTGACGCCTATGGCCTCGAAGATTTCACACCTTGGAGTCCACAAACCCCAAGAAGGAAGTGTTCCAGTGTACCCATAACAATAAACCATTTGTGACCGAGAGTTGCCCGGTTACTGGTAACAGCAACGTATGGGTGAAGCAGCCCCTTCCTTAAGGGAGATCACAGTAGTCAGGGTTGGTCATAAACGTCAAAGGGCAAAAGGTGGATGTCTAGGAGAATTATTCCCTAACAGTAATGAAAGTTGATCCTCAAACAATAGCTTGTTCTAACACTGTTACACCTGAGGATGAACATAACACCTCCTGACATACAGAGTGTGACTCACTGTTTCCAAAAATACTTCCATAAAACGTGTGAAAACATACAAAGGTTTTTTTTCTTTCTGTTTTCTCAGTTTGGGATTCACGAAATAGCTTGCGTTACACTTTTCACCACTTCAATCATTTCTATAAACACGCTGCCTGGTTTTATATTTCCTGCCTCTTGTCTCCTCCTTCAAATTGTTTCCACTAATTTAAAATCTCATCTCCTCCACACATGCTCTCTAGTTGAATTTGACGTTATCTACCCACATCCCTCGTTATTTACATCATCTCCATGTCCCCTCTTTCCCTGTATCGTATTGATTGGATGCTGTCGTCTCCCCCTAATACCCTCACTGTTTGGGGGGCAGCACAAGCTTATGATGCAGAGAAATGTCAGGGGCCTTTGGGAAGAAAAGATTAGAGAGCCCCTTCTGTCTCCATCGCTCCCCCTTTATCATTTCCTTTTCTCTTTCTTTCTGTTTCTCTCGACTTCTTCCCCTCATTCTCCATCTCCCTCTCTTTGCTGTTTCCTCTCCTCTCTTCTTCTTACTCTTCCTCTGCTCTTTCTAATCCTCTAAAGTTCTATTTTTTCCTAACACACGGATCATATTTGTCGCATTGAATCGCCACTATCAGGTTAAAAGCTTGTATCTGCGGAGAAATTAAGATTAACAGCTTAATTAATAAATTAGTTTTACTCGGTTGACCCTTATCCCCGTGGCATGACCTTTATTTGACACATAACAGGGTCACGGGGGGGGGGGGGGTAAAACATGACGGGTATTGACACTTACAAGGTTTACCGGTGAAGCCCTGAGCTGCTGGGAGGTAAAGTCGGACTGAGCCTGATCCTCTTCATTCTCCTCTCCTCCAATTAAACAGTGAATATATGTGGGTGGAGGATACATGAAGGATATAAGAGATCTACAGGCTGGCCTGAGGGACAAAAGCTCGGCTTTTATTGAGAATGAACTCTTGCATTAACCTCTACATGAAAAGTTTCTTTCCCTTTTTATACATTATATAAATGTCGTAATAAAACACAGCTAAGTACATCATTAGTAAAATAATGGCAATATACTCTTATGCTTGAAAATGGCCAGGGCTTTAATATTCCTTAATGTTAAACCGTGTACTGTACTAGTATTATTCCTTAGAGTTAATCTTTTTAATATTTTCAGGCCCACGCATGCAACTTTAACTCAAAATCTCCATTCAATCCTTTTCATAGCTTATTAATTAAAGGCAATTTCTCTTTTCCAGCCGGATCAGGGCTGAGTGAAAGCGATGAAACGTGATCTGAATAATTATATTCAATTTTATTTGAAATCTGAAGATAAATGTTATAAAGTGCAACAAAAATCACTCAATGCAGCTCCTCAGATTTTACTCAAGGCAAACCAAGTCACACATTTCACTGACTTCTTAGGAGTCATCAAAGACAAAGTGAGGTTTTCTTTATAATCATTAGCAATAAATAACATTTAGTGAACTTTTTACATCCTCACAAACATTTTTGATTGTTGTTTGAATAGCCATAAAAACATGCAAATAGGTTCCGAGCATAAAATCTAAGACCTATTGTCTGATAATAAACTGGTTAATGTGCAAGCGCTTTTAACAGAGGGCTTTCAATTGGGACTCGTGGTGTGCATATATTAACAAGTCTAACGTTAAGGCTAATAAAGAGGATATATTCTATTGGTTGCACACACAGATGGATGATGTCTACACCCTCAGATGGAGTTGCTCATGTCATACTTTGTCATTTCTTGCTGCTTGTTATATTGGTGTTAAAACATACACTTCCTGCCACTTTATTAGGTATTACTCCTATTGTATTCCACAAGCTTTTCGAAGGCCTTCGCCAATCAGACGCTTGATTGAGATAGATCCTCCAGTAAATAAGAACGCTTGATAGTTTCTGTCATCATTGGCATGGAAAATATTTCATTTCTTATTTTTAATGAGAAAATAGATTGACAGTTGTGTAGAGGCAGCTGCCCAATCAACATTAATAAACATATTAGAATATGTGTCAGTCAAATTCACTCACGTATTCTTGGAGAACAAGAGAACACACACAATACAAACACATGCACACACACACACACTGCCTCTGCCCTCTTTCTCAACCACATGAATAAGAGGGATAAAAGTTTTTTAAAAGGCTTGCGGCTAAAAAAAGTTGTCAAAACAAAATCCTGTGATGCAAAACCGAATTGATTTGATTCATACCTTAATACAAAGCCACCAACCAAAAGGATTTAAAGAGAAATAAATAAACAAATGTGGCACAACCTCGTAGCAGTCAACTGAACAAAAGGAATAAAAACATTGCGTTACTGTGAATGTGAACAAGAAAGGAGTAGGAGTTCTTCAGGGTCATGTTTTTGTTTACAAATGACAGAACAGGCACATTCGGTCAGGTCATGACCGAAAGAACGAGATCGCGGGTACAAGCGGCCGAGATGGGTTTTCTCCGCAGGGTGGCTGGTGTCTCCCTTAGGGATAAGGTGAGAAGTTCGGTCATCCGGGAGGGACTCGGAGTTGAACCGCTCCTCCTTCGCGTCGAAAGGAGCCAGTTGAGGTGGTTCGGGCACCTAGTTAGGATGCCACCTGGGCGCCTCCCTAGGGAGGTGTTCCAGGCACGTCCAGCTGGGAAGAGACCAAGGGGTAGACCTAGAACCAGATGGAGGGATTATATCTCTTCTCTGGCCTGGGAGCGCCTTGGGATCCCCCAGTCAGAGCTGGTTGATGTGGCCAGGGAAAAGAAAGTTTGGGGCTCTCTGCTGGAACTGCTACCTCCGCGACCCGACCACGGATAAGCGGGAGAAGATGGATGGATGGATGGATGGAGAACAGGCACATTAAAGACATTTTGGAGTATTTTGAAACGAAATACAGAGAAAAATAGAACAAAGATCCACAATGGAGCAAGCTTTTCCAGGTGAATAATATTACAATCCCTTCAGCTTTAAGTTATTTTACGACTATTAAAGGGTCAGTGTCACCATAGAAAAAGGTGAAAAACAAGAAATGTGCTGCATAAATGTATTATTTATTCCGTACAATAACACTGTGAAGATATTTAATTACTACCATGGTGCAAATAATAATGGTCAAACATCATTTTAATACTCATGTTGATAACAATATGTACCACACTTCTAATAAAACCCATTCTCCCTGTTGGCTGCTTTCCCTCGCTTTAGGATAAATACAACTTTTTGGAAGCAAATCTTTCCACTCACTCATCGGTCATGGAGAGAAACTGTGAAAGCCTCGGCTCCATTTGCACTCGAAGAACAGCACCCTCTTACTAGTTGGTGTTACCAATCAATCTCCTTTAGTGTTACTTTGGTCACGAAATGGATCAAAATCAATACGACAGAAGTCCAAAAGAGCCTTTTGGCAATCAGCCATGGTGATGAATAGACAACTAGCCACTCAGTGTGAATGCTTTACTCACACCTAGACGTGATTACCTTGAAAAAGTACACACATGAGAGTATGGCGAGTGTCTTGATGTGTTTCTCTTGTCGAGGCATAGTTGGCCTTCTACCTCCAGTAAGTGGCGGTATATAGACTTTGTAAGTTCCAGGCTTGGCGCCAGGATTTCAATTTTGGATGGGCCAAAGTAATTTTGGCTGGGTTTTCTTTTAATTACAGAAGTTAATATTGTTTGCCTTCCTTTGATGGTTTCTGGTAGTCTAGCTTAAACATAATGACTGATATAATGCGGAGGAATTGACTAGTGTGTCTGATTATGATTAGTTTGTACTGGCGACGGTTTGTTCTTTTAAAAAAGTAATTACGGCTATATTTCTCATGTGAAAATGAAACACAGTATCCTATTCATCATGTTCTCTGGCTATGGATTGAACATTACATCATTCAAAACAGAAAAAATAGGAAATGCATTTGCAACTAGGACATTAGACCGTGACTGTATCTGCATCTTATTAAGACATTCTACACAGGGGGAAACTGAAATGTTACTTTAGGCAACATACATGTTAGAAGACAGCCTGCAAGACCTGTTGTCTTTCACTTTCTGTGGTCTATTTTTTTAATGAAGCTTTTGTGAAGCAATATACGAAACAATCTCTTTACCATGACTTTGGGTTAATGGCCTGTTACCATTAATCCAGACTCCACACGTTATATTACAGAAGTACATTCAATCTTGTAGTTATTGTGTTTGTGTATTTAAATGTTTAGTGTAATAGTAAAATAAATATATAGACAGTATATTCTTCCAGTGATTTATGATATGCCAGTTGCTGAGTGGCCGACATATAACACACTTACTTTTCTCTACACTATATTGGTTTCATACGCCATATTTTTCATGTTTTTTGAAGACATTTATGGTTTTCTGTTTTCATGTTGCTGTCTTTGTGAAGTCCTAGATCATAGATTTTTTTTTAAAGTAGAAAAGTGCTTTATAGAGATTTGTTAATATAATAATAAAATGCCTCCAAAAAGCGTTCACAGACAGCATGTTGTCAGAAAATCAATCCCAGTTAAAATAAGAAAATATAGTTATGAAAAGTGTCTCAATTCAATATTATTGAAATTATACCCTTGAACGCATTACAAGGGAGACTTTTTAAAACTCAGAAATCTCAAACACAGAATTGATGACTGTTTTATTACTTTAAGAAACTGTGAAACGCATACAAGCTGATTTACATGAAAATAAATCGAAGGCTGCCTGTAGGTAGGGACAATGGTTCTGGGAAAACAGTCTGATACTTTGAAAATGCACTCTGTGAAGAATACAGAATAGAGAACGGTATATTAAAGCTGCCAACAATCCTTCTTATGGTCCCATTGTTTACAGTAATTACACTAATGGCGCACAATCAATGTGCAATGATTTAATACTACCACAAAAATGAACACGGCATTTTTAATACCACTCTTGTTAAACATCTAAAGTATTCAGAAATGTAAAAGTAAAGTATCAGCACAGACATAAAACACGGCTGTAATGGAGACATTATAGAGAGTAGACAGCTGGAGTGACTGGCAACCATTGAAATGTACTTTATTCACATTTATCATGCACTACAAATTGCTTCATTGTGGCTACTAAGATATTTTTGATTTAATCTGCCAACAAACTCTAACGAAACAATACTAGCGGCTCCAACTGTGTTTATGATCAACCCGATAAATTATATTTGCTTTTTATGTTTATAATGTCAGCACTTTGACTAAGCTTGTGTGTGTGTGTGTGTGTGTGTGTGTGTGTGTGTGTGTGTGTGTGTGTGTGTGTGTGTGTGTGTGTGTGTGTGTGTGTGTGTGTGTGTGTGTGTGTGTGTGTGTGTGTGTGTGTGTGTGTGTGTGTGTGTGTGTGTGTGTGTGTGTGTGTGTGTGTGTGTGTGTGTGTGTGTGTGTGTGTGTGTGTGTGTGTGTGTGTGTGTGTGTGTGTGTGTGTGTGTGTGTGTGTGTGTGTGTGTGTGGTTTTGTTGTTCTATGTATTTGTGCTTGTTAAGGGGATTGTGTGCTTCCGATAGTTTGTGTATTCACAGCATGGGGCCATACAGCTGGCAAACACATGGAGGCACATCAAGACGCACGCGCACACACAGTTCCTAAAGAAATATAATAGTAATACAAACACCAAACACTGCAGTACAAATAGTAAACAACAGATACAAATAGCACGACTAGTGATCCGCTCCTGTTAAATCAGGTTTGCTGCCAAATACAGAGATTGCTCCAGGAGGCGGTGTAATGACTTACCCAAATAAATAACCTTCAATAAAACAAACACTTAACCGTTAAAGAAATATAGTCAAATACCAGGTGGAAAGCCTCACCATCTGCTTTGGAGCTATTAGGTTAGCACTCAGAGAGATTTACCAGCTGCTTTCCCCCCCGACAGACTCATATGTTCATTGTTATTATCCAATATAACAAGCCTTGATAGAAACTCACCATTTCAATTATTCAGTCTAATATGAAACAGAAACAAGCAGAAATGCTTCTTATCCGAGGGGTTTGAAAATAACATCTACTGCCTTATTTACATTACATTTCTTTAATGATTTATAAAAATAGCTGGCAACAATTTTTCTTTCTTTGACTAATTACAAACGTATAATTAATTTTTTTTTATTGCAGAGAAATGGGACAAGCAACTTGACATTACTCAAACTATTTATTACTAATATATCTTGAATGTTTTTGTTTGTGTGTCTCAGAGTTTCATTTATTTCAGAGGGCAGCCAAGGTCAAGAGGGAGATTTGAATTTTGGAAGTATGGGAGGCTTGGTGTGTGAGATTTTGTTTGTGCTTTCTCAACACCATCTGCTCTACATTGAGTCTCTGTGTGGTCTGTAACACTGGTCTGTGTGTCTCTGTGGGAATATTGTAATAGCTGTCAGAGAGCATTAAGATTCACCTTAACAACACAGGAAACACTTGTGTCCACATAAACACATATTAGCTGTTTTTGACAAATCCGAAACAAAAGAAAAATAATATGATCATTTTCATTCAGATTTAGAGCCAATTCAAAGTGGATGCCATGCACATTCTTTGCTCACATATCTTACTATGTCTTTACATGTCACCACATACAGGGTTTTTTGTGGACTAAAGTATAGTCTAAAGTCTCATAAGTAATGCTACAAATATAACAACAAATGAAACATTTGATTCAGTGGAGCTCAACCGCGATACACCTGCTTGCATGTTTAGTAACAAATATGTTCTACCATTAAAACAAATCTGTTAAACACATAAAAGATTTTTGCGTGAAATACTGAGAATGTGTGGTTGAAAAAAAAGGTTTGGTTTACCCCTTCTAGGTCCTGAAGGTCTGAACAAACTGCAAAACTATTCCGTTTTTCACACTGTCCTTCTGAACAATGAGGAACATGTTAATCAAAATGTTAAATTAGTTCACTTTATGTTAATAACTGATTGCAAAATTCAATATGTTCTTTCCATCAGGAGGTCACTGCAGAAGTCACGAGTAAATTATCTAATCTTCTCACACCTATGTGTCCTTCTCTTGCCTGCATTTCTGGGTATAATGAACACACACACACACACACACACACACACACACACACACACACACACACACACACACACACACACACACACACACACACACACACACACACACACACACACACACACACACACACACACACAGCAGTGACATGTGGTGCTGGAGCCATTGAAGCAGAAATGGTGTCTATTAATCAAAGTAATGTGCGGTGTGTACAGACAGTATTGGTACACAGGAGTGTGCATGTGTCACTGTGCAATTTATCTGTGTGTGTGTTTGTGTCTGGGGGTTCATGGCGAGTTCAGCATCTCTCACTGACTCCAGAATTTTCAATACCCCATTTAAATCCAGCTCTTAATTATCACACCGATAATTACACACACATTCTAATCCAGAGGAAGACGGGGATGTTAGCATGTGCATGTGGGCGCAATTATTTGTGTCAGTCTTAAGGTGATTCAACACATAATGAGATGGAGGGAAAGGAAGAGGAAGACAGCACTTTAATGAATCAGAAGGGAGCATTCAGGGGTGTTTAATGAACAGCTCCTTATGTGCGAACACACTCTCAAGGCTAAGGCATCGGCAACCACTGCAGGTAGAAAAACAGACACTTTTTAATTAGCTTTTACCTACAAATGGTTCACCTTTGCTTGGACTGCATAAACATGGTGCTATGATGTTGCATGTTGAAGGGACTGTGAATAATGCAAATGTTTTTCTTAAATTAGATTAGAAAAATCTCAAGATGTTGCATTTATAAGCATTGCAACATATCTACATATTTAAATGTAACCTCTCTAACATTATACGTATTGTATCACTTTTTTACACAGCCCTTATATCAATATCTGCTTTCTTTATATCAAATATGCTCAGCCCAATTATTCGTTAAAGAAGAATATATTTAATTTCTTAATATCCTAGGAAGGATACATTCAGGTTTCTTTAGTAAGTTTATAAACATTCACATGCCATTTGTAGTTATTCTTAGAATTTATTACCTGGAGGTTTTTCGGTTCAGTTTATCTGTCAGCATTATTACGAATAAAACAACTGGCTCGATTCATATAAAACTTAGTGGAAGGGAGAAGCATGGGATAGGGAAGAAAACATCAGATTTTTTAGTGGATCCAATAATGGGCTGGATTACCTTGAAACAGTTGCATTAATTTTCTATAGAGTTATCACATCCTGAATACCGCCACAATTGTGATTCAGGGACGAGCCCCCGAAGCAGGTGAAGAAGAGTTGAAACAAACAGAAGTTGTAGATATGGCTACACGTTGAGTGACTGGTGGTTAAATTGCAATAGTGGAAAAGGCCTAGAACTACAGAAATAGAGTCCTTTCACAATGTTCAGCCTTTACTAGGGAAGAAATAGAGAGGAATCATTTTTACTAATGCTTGAATATAACTATTGTTTTGAACATGTGGCAGGCTAATGTTGAAAATCCAGAATCTACTTGAAGTCCCGTTTTTTGTTTTGTACAAATGCTGTATAAGGCAAGGCAAATTTATTTATATGGCACCTTTCAGCACACGGCAATTCAAAGTGCTTTACAAATTAAAATAAAAGGCATTTAAGAAGAAATAGAGCAGAAACACATTATAAAATGGCATTTAAAAACAGGCATTAAAAAGCAAAGATAATAAAAATAAACACAACAGATATAGAATTCATGTATAAAAACCATACTGCATTGTGGATATAGACAGCTCACTCAAATGCAGCCAAAACAAGGTTCGTTTTTAGTCTGGATTTAAAAATATTAAGAGTCTCTTCCTCTTACCTACCTGTATGCTGCCTGCCAATCCACAGGTTTGTTGGTTTTTCAAGTCTTTTATAACAATAATCTGACTGTCACCTCCTTCTCTCGCTGCGTATTTATTCTCTCCCTCAGAAGTTGTTCAATTTTTTGTACAAGTTTGCTTCCCCCGCAGAAACAACAGAACAATTCACATTTTCTCTTGGCAAACCAATCAAAGGGACGAAGAACATGGAATCGTCCCATTTCCCTTGGAAACTGAACAAAATGGGTCCTTTGGTGTCGGGAGGAGTTTGTTCCCATGACGACCATATGAGTTTTTGGTGATACGAAAGTTATTAAAGTTCTTTGATTTCTCTACGGAGCAGACCAGGAAAGAAAAAAATATTTCGGTAAGGAAGGGGAAAAAGGGGTAAGACAGAAATAAACAACTTCAGAGTGGTAGAAAAGGTGGATCAAGAGAAATAGGTGGAGATCGTAAAAAACAAAACAAAACGAAAGGTAGAGGGCAAGAGGACTGCTGGCATGTCTTGAAGATAACAATAGATTGTTTTGGTTTTCAGGATCAGTGGATTGAACAGTCCTGCAGCAATCTTAACTTTAATGCCAAGTTTTACTGCAACACAATCTGCTCATCCACCCATCATCCACCCATCATCCACCCATCATCCACCATCATCCACCCAGCATCCACCATCATCCACCCAGCATCCACCATCATCCACCATCATCCACCATCATCCGCCCAGCATCCACCATCATCCACCCAGCATCCACCATCATCCACCATCATCCACCATCATCCACCATCATCCGCCCAGCATCCACCATCATCCACCCAGCTTCCACCCAGCATCCACCCAGCATCCACCCAGCATCCACCATCATCCACCATCATCCACCATCATCCACCATCATCCACCCAGCATCCACCATCATCCACCCATCATCCACCATCATCCACCATCATCCACCATCATCCACCATCATCCACCATCTTCCACTCATCATCCACCATCTAGGGGTTTCACAACTACCAATATTTACTAGTCGACACGTTTTTCAAAATAGCAGTCGACTAGTCGTTACGTCATAATAAAGACACACAAAGAGAGGTGTACAACTGTATTTTATATTGGAACTCATAAAGTAACATTAAACACTGCATTTTAATTTGTGTTACATGGCTGAGTAAATAACAAACAGTAACTGGACTCACCAAAATCGACAGCAAAAAACTCTTGTTTACATAAATGCCACGTAAATCCAGTGCGCAACAGCGCACTGCGCAACACTTCGCTGTCCTCCACGATAACGTCCACCTTTCCATATTTTTGGTTTGGTTTGAACACCAAAGCATCGACATGTGAGGGAAGGAGGCTTGACCGCTTTCGGGTGACAGTGTTGCCTGCCAGGGAAAAAACCCTCTCACTCGGGGTGCTTGTGGCTGGAATAGCCAGGTAGCTCCTCGAAAGCTGGGGAAGCGGTGCACGTTTTCTGCCCACCACTCCAGTGGATTATCAATTGTGGGGATATGCGGTGTCCGCTGGCAGTAATCCCGTAGCTCATCATCCGCATCACTGTTGACCCGTGTTTTCTTGCTGTTCGTTTGCCTCTGTTCAGTGCTGACGCCGGTCCGTTGCTCACGGGTGCTAGCATTACTGCTAGTGCTAGCTGTCGGCAGCGGGTGTTTCATCTTCAGATGGTTGCGCATAGCAGATGCATTTGTATTGTACTTCAGTACAGGTGTACACAACTGAAACTTCACTGTGGAGTTGGTTACATCTTCGTTGAAGTACTGCCATACATAAGAATGTCGGACGTGTTTTGGAGCATTTTGCAGCACCTCGTTTACCTCCATTTTTTTCCACGACTAGTTGACTAGGGCCTACAGCGCCGACTAGTGGTAAAGGTAGTCGACTAGTCGATTAGTTGGTGAAACCCCTACCACCATCATCCACCATCATCCACCCATCATCCACCCATCATCCAACCATCATCCACCATCATCATCCATCATCATCCACCATCTTCCACTCATCATCCACCATCATCCACCATCATCCACCATCATCAACCATCATCCACCATCATCCACCATCATCCACCCATCATCCACTCATCATCCACCATCATCCACCATCATCCACCCATCATCCACCATCATCCACCCATCATCCACCCATCATCCAACCATCATCCACCATCATCCACAATCATCATCCACAATCATCATCCACCATCATCCACCATCTTCCACTCATCATCCACCATCATCCACCCATCATCCAACCATAATCCACCATCATCCACCATCATCCACCCATCATCCATCCATCATCCACCCATCATCCACCATCATCCACCATCTTCCACTCATCATCCACCATCATCCACCATCATCCACCCATCATCCACCCATCATCCACCATCATCATCCATCATCCACCATCATCCACCATCTTCCACCACCATCATCCACCATCTTCCACTCATCATCCACCATCATCCACCATCATCCACCCATCATCCACCATCATCCACCCATCATCCACCATCATCCAACCATCATCCACCATCATCCACCCATCATTCACCATCATCATCCACCATCATCCACCATCATCATCCACCATCATCCACCATCTTCCACTCATCATCCACCCATCATCCACCATCATCCACCATCATCCACCATCATCCACCCATCATCCACCATCATCCACCCATCATCCACCATCATCCACCATCATCCAACCATCATCCACCATCATCCACCATCATCCACCCATCATCCACCATCATCCTCCATCATCCACCATCATCCACCCATCATCCACCATCATCCACCCATCATCCACCATCATCATCCACCATCATCATCCACCATCTTCCACTCATCATCCACCCATCATCCACCATCATCCACCATCATCCACCATCATCCACCCATCATCCACCCATCATCCACCATCATCCACCCATCATCCACCATCATCCACCCATCATCCACCATCATCCACCATCATCCACCCATCATCCACCATCATCCACCATCATCCACCATCTTCCACTCATCATCCACCATCATCCACCATCATCCACCCATCATTCACCATCATCATCCACCCATCATCCACCATCATCATCCACCATCATCCACCATCTTCCACTCATCATCCACCCATCATCCACCATCATCCACCATCATCCACCCATCATCCACCCATCATCCACCATCATCCACCATCTTCCACTCATCATCCAACCATCATCCACCATCATCCACCATCTTCCACTCATCATCCAACCATCATCCACCATCATCCACCATCATCCACCCATCATCCACCCATCATCCACCATCATCCACCATCATCCACCATCATCCACCCATCATCCACCATCATCCACCATCATCCACCATCATCCACCCATCATCCACCATCATCCACCATCATCCACCATCATCCACCATCATCCACCATCATCCACCATCTTCCACCATCATCCACCATCATCCACCCATCATCCACCATCATCCGCCATCATCCACCATCATCCACCCATCATCCACCATCATGCACCATCTTCCACTCATCATCCACCATCATCCACCATCATCCACCCATCATTCAACATCATCATCCACCATCATCTTCCACTCATCATCCACCATCATCCACCATCATCCACCATCCTCCACCATCCTCCACCATCCTCCACCATCCTCCACCATCATCATCCACCATCATCCACCATCATCCACCATCCTCCACCATCATCATCATCCACCATCATCCACCATCATCCACCATCATCATCCACAATCATCATCCACAATCATCATCCACCATCATCCACCATCTTCCACTCATCATCCACCATCATCCACCATCATCCACCCATCATCCAACCATAATCCACCATCATCCACCATCATCCACCCATCATCCATCCATCATCCACCCATCATCCACCATCATCCACCATCTTCCACTCATCATCCACCATCATCCACCATCATCCACCCATCATCCACCCATCATCCACCATCATCATCCATCATCCACCATCATCCACCATCTTCCACCACCATCATCCACCATCTTCCACTCATCATCCACCATCATCCACCATCATCCACCATCATCCACCCATCATCCACCATCATCCAACCATCATCCACCATCATCCACCATCATCCACCCATCATCCACCATCATCCTCCATCATCCACCATCATCCACCCATCATCCATCATCCACCCATCATCCACCATCATCCACCCATCATCCACCATCATCCACCATCATCCACCATCATCCACCCATCATCCAACCATCATCCACCATCATCCACCATCATCCACCATCATCCACCCATCATCCACCATCATCCACCCATCATCCACCATCATCCACCCATCATCCACCATCATCCACCATCTTCCACTCATCATCCACCATCATCCACCCATCATTCACCATCATCATCCACCATCATCTTCTACTCATCATCCACCATCATCCACCATCATCCACCCATCATCCACCATCATCCACCATCATCCACCATCATCCACCCATCATCCACCCAGCATCCACCATCATCCACCATCATCCACCCATCATCCACCATCATCCACCATCATCCACCCATCATCCACCATCATCCACCATCATCCACCATCATCCACCATCATCCACCATCTTCCACTCATCATCCACCATCATCCACCATCATCCACCCATCATTCACCATCATCATCCACCATCATCTTCTACTCATCATCCACCATCATCCACCATCATCCACCCATCATCCACCATCATCCACCATCATCCACCATCATCCACCCATCATCCACCCAGCATCCACCAGCATCCACCAGCATCCACCATCATCCACCATCATCCACCATCATCCACCATCATCCACCCATCATCCACCCAGCATCCACCATCATCCACCATCATCCACCATCATCCACCATCATCCACCCATCATCCACCCAGCATCCACCATCATCCACCATCATCCACCATCTTCCACTCATCATCCACCATCATCCACCATCATCCACCATCATCATCCACCATCATCCACCATCCTCCACCATCATCATCATCCATCCTCCACCATCATCATCCACCATCATCCACCATCATCCGCCATCATCCACCATCATCCACCATCATCCACCCATCCACCACCATCCACCATCATCATCCACCATCTTCCACCATCATCCACCATCATCCACCATCATCCACCATCATCCGCCATCATCCACCATCATCCACCCATCATCCACCATCATGCACCATCATCCACCATCTTCCACTCAGCATCCACCATCATCCACCATCATCCACCATCATCCACCATCATCCACCCATCATCCACCCAGCATCCACCATCATCCACCATCATCCACCATCTTCCACTCATCATCCACCATCATCCACCATCATCCACCACCATCATCCACCATCATCCACCATCCTCCACCATCCTCCACCATCCTCCACCATCATCATCCACCATCATCCACCATCATCCACCATCCTCCACCATCATCATCATCCACCATCATCCACCATCATCCACCATCATCATCCACAATCATCATCCACAATCATCATCCACCATCATCCACCATCTTCCACTCATCATCCACCATCATCCACCATCATCCACCCATCATCCAACCATAATCCACCATCATCCACCATCATCCACCCATCATCCACCATCATCCACCATCATCCAACCATCATCCACCATCTTCCACCATCTTCCACCATCTTCCACTCATCATCCACCATCATCCACCATCATCCACCCATCATTCACCATCATCATCCACCATCATCTTCTACTCATCATCCACCATCATCCACCATCATCCACCATCATCCACCATCATCCACCCATCATCCACCATCATGCACCATCATCCACCATCTTCCACTCATCATCCACCATCATCCACCCATCATTCAACATCATCATCCACCATCATCTTCCACTCATCATCCACCATCATCCACCATCATCCACCCATCATCCACCATCATCCACCATCATCCACCATCATCCACCCATCATCCACCATATTCTACCATCATCCACCCATCATCCACCATCATCCACCATCATCCACCATCATCCACCATCATCATCCACCATCATCCACCATCCTCCACCATCCTCCACCATCATCATCCACCATCATCCACCATCATCCACCATCATCCACCATCCTCCACCATCATCATCATCCACCATCATCCACCATCATCCACCATCATCATCCATCATCCACCATCATCATCCATCATCCACCCATCATCCACCATCATCCACCCATCGTCCACCACCATCATCCACCAATCATCCACCATCATCCACCCATCATCCACCCGTCATCCACCCATCATCCACCATCATCCACCATCATCCACCAATCATCCACCATCATCCACCCATCATCCACCATCATCCTCCATCATCCACCATCATCCACCCATCATCCACCCATCATCCACCATCATCCACCCATCATCCACCATCATCATCCACCATCATCATCCACCATCATCCACCCATCATCCACCATCATCCACCATCATCATCCACCATCATCCACCATCCTCCACCATCATCATCCACCATCATCCACCATCATCCACCATCATCCACCATCCTCCACCATCATCATCATCCACCATCATCCACCATCATCCACCATCATCATCCATCATCCACCCATCATCCACCATCATCCACCCATCGTCCACCATCATCCACCACCATCATCCACCATCATCCACCATCATCATCATCCACCATCATCCACCATCATCATCCATCATCCACCCATCATCCACCATCATCCACCCATCATCCACCATCATCCACCATCATCCACCCATCATCCACCATCTTCCACTCATCATCCACCATCATCCACCATCATCCACCCATCATTCACCATCATCATCCACCCATCATCCACCATCATCATCCACCATCATCCACCATCTTCCACTCATCATCCACCCATCATCCACCATCATCCACCCATCATCCACCCATCATCCACCATCATCCACCCATCATCCACCATCATCCACCATCTTCCACTCATCATCCAACCATCATCCACCATCATCCACCATCTTCCACTCATCATCCAACCATCATCCACCATCATCCACCATCATCCACCCATCATCCACCCATCATCCACCATCATCCACCATCATCCACCATCATCCACCATCATCCACCATCATCCACCCATCATCCACCATCATCCACCATCATCCACCATCATCCACCCATCCAGCACCATCATCCACCCATCATCCACCATCATCCACCCATCATCCAACCATCATCCACCACCATCCACCATCATCCACCATCATCATCCACCATCATCCACCATCTTCCACCATCATCCACCATCATCCACCCATCATCCACCATCATCCACCATCATCCGCCATCATCCACCATCATCCACCCATCATCCACCATCATGCACCATCTTCCACTCATCATCCACCATCATCCACCATCATCCACCCATCATTCAACATCATCATCCACCATCATCTTCCACTCATCATCCACCATCATCCACCATCATCCACCATCATCCACCATCATCCACCATCATCATCCACCATCATCCACCATCATCCACCATCCTCCACCATCATCATCATCCACCATCATCCACCATCATCCACCATCATCATCCACAATCATCATCCACAATCATCATCCACCATCATCCACCATCTTCCACTCATCATCCACCATCATCCACCATCATCCACCCATCATCCAACCATAATCCACCATCATCCACCATCATCCACCCATCATCCACCATCATCCACCATCTTCCACTCATCATCCACCATCATCCACCATCATCCACCCATCATCCACCCATCATCCACCATCATCATCCATCATCCACCATCATCCACCATCTTCCACCACCATCATCCACCATCTTCCACTCATCATCCACCATCATCCACCATCATCCACCCATCATCCACCATCATCCACCATCATCCACCCATCATCCACCATCATCCAACCATCATCCACCATCATCCACCATCATCCACCCATCATCCACCATCATCCTCCATCATCCACCATCATCCACCCATCATCCACCATCATCCACCCATCATCCACCCATCATCCACCATCTTCCACCATCTTCCACCATCTTCCACTCATCATCCACCCATCATCCACCATCATCCACCATCATCCACCATCATCCACCATCATCCACCCATCATCCAACCATCATCCACCATCATCCACCATCATCCACCATCATCCACCCATCATCCACCATCATCCACCCATCATCCACCATCATCCACCATCTTCCACTCATCATCCACCATCATCCACCATCATCCACCCATCATTCACCATCATCATCCACCATCATCTTCTACTCATCATCCACCATCATCCACCATCATCCACCCATCATCCACCATCATCCACCATCATCCACCATCATCCACCCATCATCCACCCAGCATCCACCATCATCCACCATCATCCACCCATCATCCACCATCATCCACCATCATCCACCATCATCCACCCATCATCCACCCATCATCCACCATCATCCACCATCATCCACCATCTTCCACCATCATCCACCATCATCCACCCATCATTCACCATCATCATCCACCATCATCTTCTACTCATCATCCACCATCATCCACCCATCATCCACCATCATCCACCATCATCCACCCATCATCCACCCAGCATCCACCAGCATCCACCATCATCCACCATCATCCACCATCATCCACCCAGCATCCACCCAGCATCCACCATCATCCACCATCATCCACCATCATCCACCATCATCCACCCATCATCCACCCAGCATCCACCATCATCCACCATCATCCACCATCTTCCACTCATCATCCACCATCATCCACCATCATCCACCATCATCATCCACCATCATCCACCATCCTCCACCATCATCATCATCCATCCTCCACCATCATCATCCACCATCATCCACCATCATCCACCATCATCCACCATCATCCACCATCATCCACCCATCCACCACCATCATCCACCATCTTCCACCATCATCCACCATCATCCACCATCATCCACCATCATCCGCCATCATCCACCATCATCCACCCATCATCCACCATCATGCACCATCATCCACCATCTTCCACTCATCATCCACCATCATCCACCATCATCCACCCATCATTCAACATCATCATCCACCATCATCTTCCACTCATCATCCACCATCATCCACCATCATCCACCCATCATCCACCATCATCCACCATCATCCACCATCATCCACCATCATCCACCCATCATCCACCATCATCCACCATATTCTACCATCATCCACCCATCATCCACCATCATCCACCATCATCCACCATCTTCCACTCATCATCCACCATCATCCACCATCATCATCCACCATCATCCACCATCCTCCACCATCCTCCACCATCATCATCCACCATCATCCACCATCATCCACCATCATCCACCATCATCCACCATCCTCCACCATCATCATCATCCACCATCATCCACCATCATCCACCCATCATCCACCATCATGCACCATCATCCACCATCTTCCACTCATCATCCACCATCATCCACCATCATCCACCCATCATTCAACATCATCATCCACCATCATCTTCCACTCATCATCCACCATCATCCACCATCATCCACCCATCATCCACCATCATCCACCATCATCCACCATCATCCACCATCATCCACCCATCATCCACCATCATCCACCATATTCTACCATCATCCACCCATCATCCACCATCATCCACCATCATCCACCATCTTCCACTCATCATCCACCATCAATCAATCAATGTTTATTTATATAGCCCAATATCACAAATGTTACATTTGTCTCAGTGGACTTCACAGTTTGTACAGAATATCAGTATGACAATACGACACCCTCTGTCCTTAGACCCTCACATCGTACAAGGAAAAACTTCCAGAGAAAACCCCAAAGTTTAAAGGGAAAAATGGGAGAAACCTCAGGGAGAGCAACAGAGGAGGGATCCCTCTCCCAGGACGGACAGACGTGCAATAGATGCCGTGTGTAAATTGAAAAGATAATACATTTGCAACATAGGTAGTCCAAATGTTTTGAAATGCATGTGTGTATAATAAGAAGATGAATCCACGAGGATATCCATCCAGGACTTATGATCCAGGACCGCAGCCACGACTCAAGATCCAGGACTCGCAATCCATGACACAGGACCGCAGGATCATCCATGACTCCGGATCCCGGCGTATATAGACACCAAAAAGAAAGAAATTTGGGGAAGCTGGGTTAATCGGAACATGAGAGTACACAGGTATAGACAGAGAGAAGGAAGAAGTAAGATGTCCCCCGACAAACTAAGCCTATATCAGCAAAACTAGGGGCTGAATCTAATCAGCCCTAACTATAAGCTTTATCAAAAAGGAAAGTCTTAAGCGCACTCTTAAAAACGGATAGGGTGTCTGCCGTCCGAACACAAACTGGAAGCTGATTCCACAAAAGTGGAGCTTGATAAGAAAAGGCTCTGGCTCCCATTGTACTTTTAGAGACTCTAGGAACAACCAACAACCCTGCATTCTTGGAACGCAATGCCCTAGTAGGACAATAGGGTATAATGAGTTCTTTAAGGTAAGATGGCGCCTGCCCATTAAGGGCTTTGTAGGCGAGAAGAAGAATTTTAAATTCTATCCTGTGTTCTATAGGGAGCCAGTGTAAGGCAGCCAGAACAGGAGTAATGTGGTCCCTTTTCCTAACTCTGGTTAGTACACGAGCTGCAGCATTTTGAATCAGCTGAAGCGACTTGACTGACTTCTTGGTACACCCTGATAATAAGGAGTTACAATAATCCAGCCTTGAAGTAACAAATGCATGGACTAGTTTCTCTGCATCGTTTTGAGGCAAGATATGCCTGATTTTTGCAATGTTACGTAGATGGAAGTAGGCGGTCCTTGAAATTGATTTTATGTGGGCGTTAAAGGATAAATCCTGATCAAATATAACACCAAGATTCCTTACAGTCTCACTGGAGGCCAAATTAATGCCATCCATAGTTAATATATCTTTAGATAATTTGTTTCGTAGATTCTTCGGGCCAAGTACAATAACTTCAGTTTTGGTCGTGTTTAACATCAAAAAATTTAAGGTCATCCACGTTTTTAAGTCCTTGAGGCAGTCTTGAATTTTATTTAGATGATTAATTTCATCAGGCTTGATTGATAAATATAGTTGAGTATCATCCGCATAACAATGAAAGTTTACAGAATGATTCCTTATAATATTGCCTAACGGAAGCATATATAGGGTGAACAAAATAGGTCCAAGCACTGAGCCCTGTGGCACTCCATGGCTAACTTTGGTTTGCATGGAAGATTCATCGTTGACACGTACAAACTGAGAGCGTTCAGATAGATAAGACCTAAACCAGCCTAAAGCAGTTCCCTGTATGCCAACTAAGTGCTCTAGTCTTTGCAATAGGATATCATGGTCGATAGTATCAAATGCAGCACTAAGATCGAGTAAGACAAGAATAGAGACAAGTCCCTTGTCAGAGGCTATTAGAATGTCATTTGTGACTTTAACCAGAGCTGTCTCTGTGCTATGTTGTGTTCTAAAGCCAGACTGAAAATCTTCAAATAAATCATAGTTTCTTAAGTAATCACACAGCTGTTTTGCGACTGCTTTCTCAAGAATTTTTGAGAGGAACGGAAGATTAGAAATAGGTCTATAGTTGGCTAAAACCTCTGGATCGAGGTTGTGCTTTTTAAGAAGCGGTTTTATCACTGCTACTTTGAATGATTTTGGAACATAGCCTGATAATAAAGACATATTCATAATATTTAATAAAGAAGTGCTAATTAATGGAAAAACTTCTTTTAACAGCTTAGTTGGAATCGGGTCTAAGATACACGTTGATGGTTTAGAAGAGAGAATCATTGAATTTAATTGTTCAAGGTTTATGGCTGAAAAGCATTCTAGTTTACTATCTAGTGTAATATTATTAGAACTTACGTTTCCGGGAGCTGTTGATAACACTATACTGGTCAAAGGCAAGAGGTCATTGATTTTGTTTCTAAGAGTAACAATTTTATCGTTAAAAAAGCACATAAAATCATTACTACTGAGTGCTATGGGAATAGAAGGCTCAGTCGAGCTGTGGCTCTCTGTCAGCCTGGCTACAGTGCTGAAAAGAAATCTTGCATTATTCTTATTCTCATCTATTAATGAAGAGTAGTATGCTGCTCTCGCTTTACGCAGTGCTTTCTTATATTCATTGAGAGTAATATGCCAAATTAAACGAGATTCTTCAAGTTTAGTGGAACGCCATATCCTTTCAAGTTGTCTCGACTTTTGCTTTATTTTGCGGGTTTCGGCATTATGCCATGGAGCTAATCTATGTTGTTTTATTTTCTTCTTTTTCAAAGGAGCAACAGAGTCTAATTTTATTCGCAGCGCATCTGTAGCACTATCAACAACATGATCAATTTGGGGTGGTGTACATTTTGTATAAGTTTCCTCCCCTACATGCAGACATGCTATCGAGTTAAGTATTGGTGGAATCTCTTCCTTAAATTTGGCTATAGCACTAACAGATAGGTTTCTGCTGCAGGAGCTTTTGGCTAATGCTTTGTAGTCTAGTAACAGTACTTCAAAAGTTACTAAGAAATGGTCGGATAAAGCAGGATTATGCGGTTCGACTAATAGTTGCTCAATTTCAATACCATAAATCAGAACAAGGTCAAGAGTGTGATTATAGCAGTGGGTTGGTTTATTTACACTCTGACAGAAACCAACAGAATCTAATATAGAGTTAAATGCAACAGTAAGGCTATTTTTATCATCGTCAACATGAATATTAAAGTCACCTACGATAATTACTTTATCTGTTTTAAGTACCAAAGCTGATAAAAACTCAGAGAATTCTGATAAGAATTCTGAATAAGGACCTGGTGCACGGTACACTGTAACAAATAAGATTGGCTGCAAAGTTTTCCAGGTCGGATGCGTAAGACTGAAAATGAGGCTTTCAAAGGAGGTATAATTTCATTTTTGTTTAGTATTGATAAGTAAACTTGAGTCAAAGATTGCTGCAACTCCACCTCCTCGGCCCGTGCCTCGGGCAATATGAGTATTGATATGGCTGGGTGGAGTGGCCTCATTTATGCTGACATATTCTTCATGTCTCAACCAAGTTTCAGTGAGACAGCATATATCAATATTATAATCTGATATTAAATCATTTACCAGTATTGCTTTAGATGCTAGAGATCTTATGTTTAAGAGACCACATTTAATCTTCCTGTTTTGTTGCACTGTAGTAGTTGTTACATTTACTTTTATTAGGTTATTATGTATGACACCTCTATTAGGTTTTACCTTAAATTGTCCTTGGGCAGACACACACACCGTTAATATTGGGTATTTTATTGGGGTCGGGATTCCTATGGATGACTGCCTAGGAGAGAGCGCAGAGAAGCGTGTAAGACTGCGACTCTGCCTCCTGGTCTCAACTCCAGTTTGTCATGGATTAAGTCCACAGAGCCCTGAAATGTTTGCCGAAATGAGATTTGCACCTTCCAAAGTAGGATGAATGCCGTCTCTCTTAATCAGACCAGGTTTTCCCCAGAAGGCTGTCCAATTATTCACGAAGCCCACATTGTTTGCTGGGCACCACCAAGACAACCAGCGCTGAAATGATGACATGCGGCTATACATGTCATCATTGATCAGATTGGGGAGGGGACCAGAGAAGATTACGGTGTCCGACATTGTTTTAGCATAACTACACACCGACGCCACATTAAGTTTGGTGCATTCTGATTGGCGTAAACGAACATCATTACCACCGACGTGAATAACAATCCTACTGTATTTACGTTTATTTTTAGCCAGCAGTTTAAGATGCGCCTCAACGTCGCCCGCTCTGGCCCCCGGAATGCATGTGACTGTGGAGGCATCGGTCTCTAAATTCACGTGTCTCATAATAGAGCTACCAATAACCAGAGTTGGCTTCTCAGCGGGTGTCTCGCTGAGTGGGGAATATCTGTTAGATACGTGAACGGGTTGGTGGGGACCTGCGGGTTTCGCGTTATGCCCCTTCTGAACAGTCACCCATTCTCCCTGCTGCTCGGGAGTTGCCGGGGGACGGCTAAGAGGAGCTACCTTTTGCCGGTCCGCACCGGCTAACATGGGCTTTACTGTAGCTGAGTTATTTTCTAAGATGCGGAGCCGGGCTTCTATGGCTATGATTCCCGCCTCCAACCTAACAACTATACTACATTTAACACATGTATCGGTACCAGTAAAGGAGGTAGGGGAGTAACCAAACATGAGACAGTTAGAGCAGGAAATAGCACCCGAGGGTGGGGAAAGAGCCATGGCTAGCTATCAAGCTAAAGTAGCTACCGTTAGCAAACCCGAAAAGAGTGTAGGCAACTGTGGAGTTACAGTCGCTAAGAGAAGGAGAGTTTGTGAGTGCTTAAGCTGTAGTAACGTGTGATTACAACGTCAGGCAGTTGCCGTGATCAAGAGTTTTAAAACGATCGATTAAGTTAAGATAACAAGCTATCAGCAACAGAACAGGCA
This sequence comes from Notothenia rossii, assembly GCF_949606895.1. Taxonomy (NCBI): domain Eukaryota; kingdom Metazoa; phylum Chordata; class Actinopteri; order Perciformes; family Nototheniidae; genus Notothenia; species Notothenia rossii. The sequence continues at coordinate 10,671,445 of NC_136910.1, forward strand.
CACGGGATACCCGGAGATGACAACAACAACCGGAAGTTACAACATGCTTACCGCAATAGTGGTCCGTGTAGAAACCAGCTCCCAGTCAACAGACAGAGACAGAGACATCCACCATCATCATCCACCATCATCCACCATCCTCCACCATCCTCCACCATCATCATCCACCATCATCCACCATCATCCACCATCATCCACCATCATCCACCATCCTCCACCATCATCATCATCCACCATCATCCACCATCATCCACCATCATCATCCATCATCCACCCATCATCCACCATCATCCACCCATCGTCCACCATCATCCACCACCATCATCCACCAATCATCCACCATCATCCACCCATCATCCACCCGTCATCCACCCATCATCCACCATCATCCACCATCATCCACCATCATCCACCATCATCCACCAATCATCCACCATCATCCATCATCATCCACCCATCATCCACCCATCATCCACCATCATCCACCATCATCCACCCATCATCCACCGTCATCCACCATCATCCACCCGTCATCCACCATCATCCACCATCATCATCCACCATCACCCACCATCACCCACCATCATCCACCCATCATCCACCATCATCCACCATCATCCACCATCATCCACCCATCATCCAACCATCATCCACCATCATCCAACATCATCCACCATCATCCACCCATCATCCACCATCATCCACCATCCTCCACCCAGCATCCACCATCATCCACCCATCATCCAACCATCATCCACCATCATCCACCATCATCCACCATCTTCCACTCATCATCCACCATCATCCACCATCATCCACCCATCATCCAACCATAATCCACCATCATCCACCATCATCCACCCATCATCCATCCATCATCCACCCATCATCCACCATCATCCACCATCTTCCACTCATCATCCACCATCATCCACCATCATCCACCCATCATCCACCCATCATCCACCATCATCATCCATCATCCACCATCATCCACCATCTTCCACCCATCATCCACCATCATCCACCATCATCCACCCATCATCCACCATCATCCAACCATCATCCACCATCATCCACCATCATCCACCCATCATCCACCATCATCCTCCATCATCCACCCATCATCCACCATCATCCACCATCATCCACCATCATCCACCATCATCCACCCATCATCCACCATCATCCTCCATCATCCACCATCATCCACCCATCATCCACCCATCATCCACCCATCATCCACCCATCATCCACCATCTTCCACCATCTTCCACTCATCATCATCCATCATCCACCATCATCCACCCATCATCCACCATCATCATCCATCATCCACCATCTTCCACCACCATCATCCACCATCTTCCACTCATCATCCACCATCATCCACCATCATCCACCCATCATCCACCATCATCCACCATCATCCACCCATCATCCACCATCATCCAACCATCATCCACCATCATCCACCATCATCCACCCATCATCCACCATCATCCTCCATCATCCACCATCATCCACCCATCATCCACCATCATCCACCCATCATCCACCATCTTCCACCATCTTCCACTCATCATCATCCATCATCCACCATCATCCACCATCTTCCACCACCATCATCCACCATCTTCCACTCATCATCCACCATCATCCACCATCATCCACCCATCATCCACCATCATCCACCATCATCCACCCATCATCCACCATCATCCAACCATCATCCACCATCATCCACCATCATCCACCCATCATCCACCATCATCCTCCATCATCCACCATCATCCACCCATCATCCACCATCATCCACCCATCATCCACCCATCATCCACCATCTTCCACCATCTTCCACCATCTTCCACTCATCATCCACCCATCATCCACCATCATCCACCATCATCCACCATCATCCACCATCATCCACCCATCATCCAACCATCATCCACCATCTTCCACCATCTTCCACCATCTTCCACTCATCATCCACCATCATCCACCATCATCCACCCATCATTCACCATCATCATCCACCATCATCTTCTACTCATCATCCACCATCATCCACCATCATCCACCCATCATCCACCATCATCCACCATCATCCACCATCATCCACCATCATCCACCATCATCCACCATCATCCGCCATCATCCACCATCATCCACCCATCATCCACCATCATGCACCATCATCCACCATCTTCCACTCATCATCCACCATCATCCACCATCATCCACCCATCATTCAACATCATCATCCACCATCATCTTCCACTCATCATCCACCATCATCCACCATCATCCACCATCATCCACCATCATCCACCATCATCCACCCATCATCCACCATATTCTACCATCATCCACCCATCATCCACCATCATCCACCATCATCCACCATCTTCCACTCATCATCCACCATCATCCACCATCATCATCCACCATCATCCACCATCCTCCACCATCCTCCACCATCATCATCCACCATCATCCACCATCATCCACCATCATCCACCATCATCCACCATCCTCCACCATCATCATCATCCACCATCATCCACCATCATCATCCATCATCCACCCATCATCCACCATCATCCACCCATCGTCCACCATCATCCACCACCATCATCCACCAATCATCCACCATCATCCACCCATCATCCACCCGTCATCCACCCATCATCCACCATCATCCACCATCATCCACCATCATCCACCAATCATCCACCATCATCCATCATCATCCACCCATCATCCACCCATCATCCACCATCATCCACCATCATCCACCCGTCATCCACCATCATCCACCATCATCACCCACCATCATCCACCCATCATCCACCATCATCCACCATCATCCACCATCATCCACCATCATCCACCCATCATCCAACCATCATCCACCATCATCCACCATCATCCACCATCATCCACCCATCATCCACCATCATCCACCATCCTCCACCCAGCATCCACCATCATCCACCCATCATCCAACCATCATCCACCATCATCCACCCATCATACACCCAGCATCCACCATCATCCAACCATCATCCACCATCATCCACCATCCTCCACCCAGCATCCACCATCATCCACCCATCATCCACCCATCATCCACCATCATCCACCATCATCCATCCCTCACCCACCCATCATCCACCATCATCCACCATCATCCATCCCTCATCCACCTGAACATCCAACCATCCATCTGTTTTTCCTTTCTTATGCCCTTTTTTTGGTTTTCTTGCTTGTGTTTCTTTTCTTCCTCCAAACCTAGGACCCAGGGATCTGATTTAGATTGTTGTTTTTAGGTTTTTCAGGTTCAGTGAATTGAACATGCCTGGGGCGATCTACTGTTATCAAGTTTTCTTGCAACTCTCAGTCATGATGAGAATGATCTCTTTCTTTGTTTTGGAGGAAAAAAAACTACTTTTTTGAAGCAGTAGTTATGGTTAAATAAAAGAATAAGAAAGTGAATTATTTCCTTTTTCAAACTGCTATCTGATGCCATGTTGTAACAAGCTGAATAAGTGCACAATAGTATTTGATTTGAATAACAATCCCTGGCCTAGATAAAAGTGAAAGGGTATTCTGGCCAGATATAATCACTTTTGAACTCAATGTTCTTTCTTCAATATACTTAAACATTATGAAACATGAAGAGTGTTTGCATCTATCAGCTAACTGCAGATAATGTACAAAAGAGTACAAAAGGTCAGTGACTGAAAAAGAGAGGCTATAGACAGTTTTTATTGTAATATCAGTTTTTTACATAAGAGAAAAGTAAGTCAAGTCTTGTGTGCCTTGAACTTTAATCCAAAAAAGCCATAATTAACAGAATTTGGGGTCAAATGGATGCTTCAATGCTTTTATTTCTGTAATACTTTATGTAGGTGGATCGTTGGCAGGAAGAGCCCTGCATTTAGGCTAGAAATATTGTTTAATGAAACTTTATGAACTGCAAAGATTAGTAGAATTGCATGATATTAAAAATAAAAAAAATAAACATTGCTTTACTTTTATCTGAAGCTGTTAACCTGGAAATATTTCAAACTTGGATCACAAAATAATGCAGAAAAAGTGTTTGTTAAAAGTGTGTTCTTGAACCAATTTATGAAGAAACAAGTTTCTCTAGGCAACTGAAGTCGAACATGTCTTTCAAAATTCAGAACACTCATCAGAAATGTGTTTTTACTAAGGTTATAAATCCAGTGGGAAGTATGGTCATTTCCATCAGAGACTATTTGCAACCAGTGGAGTCGGACCTCGCTTACCATTAGAAAAAAATACGTTTTATGGTATTTCTGAAATAGATTTTTTTCAGATCGGGAGGTTTCCCCCTGCTGTCACTCTTTATACCTCTAGATCATTTATGGGTTATGAGTGTTGTTCTTTTACAGGGTTATTTTGATAAAAAGAACAACAATGAATAACATGCATTGATTTTAACACTTGTTAAACCAGAAACTCTTTGGACTTTGATATGGAGACTCACTCTTCACATTTCTGAATTGCACAAACAACAGATTCTAAATGAGGCTTGAACCAAAATAAGCCTGCACCAAAAGCATCATTTTGCAGGTAATCTCCAGTGCATATAAGAGTGTGTCTGTCAAGTCTCAAAAATATGAGTGTACAATTCAGCTCTTTCATCCAGCAACACAAACACACTGATAATTAGGCCAGTGAAAACACACACACACACACACACACACACACACACACACACACACACACACACACACACACACACACACACACACACACACACACACACACACACACACACACACACACACACACACACACACACACACACACACACACACACACACACACACACACACACACACACAGTAATACAGGCTAATTGAAAGTGTGCTCTTGTATACACCCGAGGCTCTTGTGCACCTGGTACTGCAGGGAATGAGAACCCACACCCACACCCACACCAACATACCAACATACCAAAGAGTACCTCGCTCCAGGATGTTATTGACAGTTGTTGGGTTACAGACACATTGAGAATGAGTTATTCGTATTACTTGGTATAGTGTAGTCATGATTTAAAAAAGGCTGATTTAACCTCTCTTCACCTCTTTACCATATTCGGATGGGAAAAGGTTTGGAGGTTTTTGATTGACCAATTCCTGCACTATTCAACTTGGAAATAGGTGTTGCTGTCTTGATGAAGTCGGTCCTGTATTTGCCAGCTGACTATTCGGTTGATGATATTTATTTAGTATTGGCATCAAAGTCTAACAGCCTGGTAAACAGAGGCTGGTTTATGAACTGGAAGTGCGGCTTTGTGTGAATTACGAACAGGTTACTGCTAATTTTTATTATATGCATTATTCATAAAACAGAAAAGAAAATCCTTTTCTGTTATTTTCATTTGTTTGCTCACTTATTTGATGTCAAAACTCCATCCCACTCTATCCAACAAACAGCGCTGTCTTCTAACACAATTTAATTTTAATATTAAATTGTGATAAAACATTTCAAGCATCGCTGAAATATTGTGAATCCTGTCCTCTCCCAAGAGTAGATTCATATCATTTAAGATTTATTTTAAGGTGGGTTCTTAGGCAAAACGTTTTTTTATAGATAATGTTCCAGCATTATTGGCAAACTATCTTGATTTGATGAACATTTTGAGAGACGTTTGGTAAGAACTCAGTTTAAGAGATCTGCAGGTTGAATTAAATGGATGAATGTTAGGCGACTAATAATGTTTTAGCATCAGCAGACATGATGGATTGATATAAATAACACATCAAATGGAAGAAGTAAAATAACAATTAGATCATTTTCTCAAAAGATACCACTGATTATTTTGAGTATTAAAAGGATCAGCCCAGTAGAGGCACATTTTAGCTGCTACAGGATCAAAGTTAATTGACTGCAGTAGATCGGCAGCCTGTTATGTTTGTCATTCAACTAGCAAAAGCAACAGTCAGTCAGCACTGAATGAAAATGAGACGCCTGCTACCTTAAGTTTTCCTCACTGCTCCTTGATAATAAGAAAACAAGTGCAAGAAAACGGAAAAGGATCTAAAATAGATTTATTTGTACCAGACATTTGCAAATCCGGGCAATCTGCCAACAGCCAACTTGACTTAAAATTTAACAGACTATGAGAAATCAACTCTAATCTGATATTAAAAAGTACCGATGGCAGGTTTGGAGCTAATAGAAATGTGGAAATGTCTTCATCTTCTGCCACCTGTAACACTTCTAAGGAACAAGGTAGAGAAATTACATTACACAAGCTTGTATGACTCTTTTATAAACTGCTTATCTGAGACCTGGATGGACATTTTCTAAGTTTGACAAGCAGGGTGTTTTTGATCAACTTATACATCAACATTTCAGTCCATCCTCACTCTCTGAGAAATGCATTAACGCTGTAAAAGAAGAAGTTCTATTATAGGAAATAATGCAGTTTTTAAACGCCTACATTTGATTTATCCAGAGGAAATAAGGATACAAAGAACGTACAACTTCAAAGAAATGAGGGGAATATTCTCTTGTAAACATCATTATGTTGTGTTAAAGGTGCGAGAGGGCAAGTGCAAAGAGCTCTATTACTCTCTCTCAGCTTTCTCTCTGACACGTACACTGCCTTTCTCATGTATTCTCTCCACTGTCTCTGATCATGGTTCATTATACGCTCTGTTTATGATTATTATAAGTGAAGATTAAAGGCAGTCCAATACATTATGTGACTACACACACACACACACACACAACATATGTCTCTTGTTTAATAACTATTAAGAAACATTAGAGCATACAGTTCAGGTTCAGATCAATAACTAATCAGACTATGACCTTCACATACAGACAGACACACATACAGCATGCTTTTCTACCTGTGTGTTTCTCATCATCTGTAATTCAGTGTGTGTAGGCTGAGTATCTCAGTGATTTCTGACCCCCATGCTTGGATTTCTGCGCTCTGCCCCCACCACCCACACACAAAACTACTCACCTCTTGCCTCCCAATAATTACCAAAGTCAAAGGTGCAGCATTTAGAATCAATCAATTACCATAACCACATTCATTTGGAATTATCAGCATAATTACTCCAAGTAAAGTACATTATATTTGTATTTGACCTTAGCAAACACCAATGGTATGCTAACAAGATACTTTAAAGCAGTGGTTCTAAACTGGTGGGTCGCAAATGTGCGAGTGAAGAACAATCTTTCTTCTTTTCATTTTTTTCTTTTTAATTAAAAAATATTTTTTTGTTGAAAAAAGTCAAAGTTTTATTTTGAAGACCCGATTTTCTAACGCTGTGCATGCAGTTGGCGTTGGAGTGGAAGTACTGGAGACCATAAACGGTTTTGAAAACTTCTGTCACGTAGTGATCATCCTCTCAATAAAACATCTTAGCTGATGTTTTTTCGAGTCTTCTGGCCAATCAGAATCAATATTGTTGCCGGAAGTCCCCAC